>NC_087158.1:637500-650000 GCF_035594125.1 Scylla paramamosain | reverse complement strand
TGTGGCTGGGTGTGTGAGGCAGGTTAGGTGTGTGGCTGGGTGTGTGAAGCAGGGTTGGTGTGTGTGGCTGGGTGTGTGAGGCAGGGTTGGTGTGTGTGGCTGGGTGTGTGAGGCAGAGTTAGGTGTGTGTGGCTGGGTGTGTGAGGCAGGTTAGGTGTGTGATTGGGTGTGTGAGGCAGGTTAGGTGTGTGGCTGGGTGTGTGAGGCAGGTTAGGTGTGTGGCTGGGTGTGTGAGGCAGGTTAGGTGTGTGGCTGGGTGTGTGAGGCAGGTTAGGTGGGTGGCGGTGAAAAGAAATACTATATAATTTGTCGATCGAGTCTTAAACTGCACGAGTCTCCCCTGGCTGATAAGAAAACGAGGAAAGTTCATTTTCTCTTTTGTGTTTTTAAGGGGTATCTCCTATAAAAGTGAAGGTCCCCCGACATTTCAAGAGTTACTGGTGTAGCTTTTCCTTTTATATATACATTTAGTAGTGTTGTAAATCCACTTCAAGCTCTTGCATCTGAAAAAATAATATATAGTTTTAGCCTTGGCCAAGAAAGACCCCTGAAAAAAAATATATAAATAAATAAGAAGTGTATAAAAAGTACACTAAGAGGCAAGACATTTAGTGGCCTTGGGGTAGTGAGGGAAGGCCGGGCAGGCAGGGAAGTAAAGATGAGGAGATGAGATAAGAACTTGAGCTGAGATGGCCTGGAAGAGAGGGACAGACGGACAGCTGACAGGGACGTGTGGGGAGAAGGTCGTGGGGAGAAGGCCTTTGTGTGCTGTAGTGGAGGCGTAGTAAGCATTCTGAAACCTTTTGTTCTTTCGTCAGGACAGTTTACGAAGGCCACAGCGATGATTAGTTGCGTGTTGTTGCCACTGGTGAAGCGGGAAACTTTGTTAACTATTAATAAAAGCATGAAAACCCTTGAATACTCTCATAAGATATCCTGAAACTCTGCTCTTTCGTCAGGATAGTTTTCGAAGCCCACGGAGTTGAGGAGCGGGGTTCTCAAGGGTGTTTTATTTCCATTGATAAGGCTGGAAACTTTCTTAACTATTAATATAAGCATAAAAAACACCCTTCAGTGCTCTCGTAGGACTCTGAAACTCTGCTCTTTCGTCATGACAGTTCACGAAGGCCACAGAGTTGAGGAGTGGGGTTCTCGAAGGAGTTTTTGCTCTTGGTGAGGCTGATTATTTGTTTAGCTATTAATAGAATCACGAAAACGTCCTTGGAAACTTCTTGGGCATTTCTGAAACTCTTTGTTCTTTCGTCAGGACAGTTTTCCAAGGCTACAGAAATAATTAGTTAGGTTTTCGAGGTGTTCTTTCCATTGATGAAGCAGGATACTGGTTTTGCTATTAATGAAATAATGGAAACGTCGTTGGAGATTTCTTGGGCATTCTGAAACTGTTTGTTCTTTCGTTTGGATGTTTTCAAAGGCCACAGAGATAATAACTTGAGTATTCAAGTGTGTGTGTGTGTGTGTGTGTGTGTGTGTGTGTGTGTGTGTGTGTGTGTGTGTGTGTGTGTGTGTGTGTGTGTGTGTGTGTGTGTGTGTGTGTGTGTGTGTGTGTGTGTGTGTGTGTGTGTTTTCCTTCATTGATGAGGCTGGATAATTGTTGAACTATTAATAGCATCATGAAAACACCCTTGGAAATCCCAATAACCTTCCCATTATGACGTGTGGGTTTTCAAGGGTGTTTTTTGCCATCGATGAGACGCAAACTTGTTGAATTAGTAGAACAATCGTGAAAACACTTGAAAAATCCCAACAGTTTTCTCCCTCTTTTCCACTTGCTCCTTTTTTTTTTTTTTTTTTTTTTTTTTTAATCCTCGCGTTCCTCATCGTTGCTCTCCTCCTCGTCTTCTTCCTCCTCCTCCTCCTCGTCGTCCCAGCCCAAAAACTCGCGATGGCTGTGGTGTGTCTGTCACCTCGCCAGTCACTCTTCACACACACACACGAGACACTACAGGGCACTCAGGCAGTTGAGGTTTTTCAAGGCAATTCCGCGTGTTATCAGGGAAGGGACGTGCTCCGTTCCACCCCCATTGTTTGAGTAAGAGCCAGCCAACAGGACTGTGAGGTGTGGATGTGGCGGGCTGTGTACAGTGCCCAGTGGATCTTGTGTTACTAAGTCGTGGTGGGGAAGTCGGGAATATTGTGTGCAGTTTCTCTGTTGGGTTTTGCCTTGGTTTGGTGTCTTGTGTACTGAAAGTTGATTTGGAAATGCGACATCTGACTGATTCATAGGAGATAAAAGTAAATAAATGTTGTAAATAAATGTTCTACTACTACTACCACCACCACCACCACCACCACCATCATTCCTACTCCTACTACTATTGCTGCTGGTGCTAACGAATGAAAACAAACACAAAAATAAAGTAATATAAAACTAAAAAGAACAAGTAAACAAAATGAATAATAATAAGTAATCAAATAGAGGGAAAGCATCAAAGTGTGCGTGAAGGTGACTCAACTCCTGCGCCGCGTCACAGGAAGGAAGCTGATGCACATGTTTGATATAATTTTCTCGCATTTCCGTTCCTTCCTTTGGTCTGTTCTCTCCTGTTCATCAATTTCACCAGTAGTAAAGTGTAACGAGTCGTAACGAGACCATAAGTCTGTATCAGTGCACCATTCAGATACTCGTTCCGTTTTCTTCTCATAGAGTGTTGGGGGGCTCAAGACTTTCGGTGAGTTTGTGTGTATTTTGAGTTTTGATAAAGTTAGTGAGTTTGTATGTGAGATAAAACGAGTAAAGAATAGAGGCCTTGTAATATTTTAGATAGCAAACATAGGAAATTTAAACATCTTTATTATTTATTATTCTTACATTTTCTATTCCCAGACTTAACACTAGAACAATCAGTAAAGTTTCAAGTTTTATCTATTTTTTTTTCATACGTACTACATTATTATTATTATTATTATTATTATTATTATTATTTCAGAATACGAATAATTATCAGTAGTTTGAAGCTGTTTCCTGGAATGTTAGGAACGAGGGAGGGGAGTAAAGGAGTGAGGGGGTGAGGGGGTGAGGGAACGAAGGAGTAACGGGAGGAAGGAATGAGAGAAGAACGGAGTGCAGTGACTGAGGGAATAAGGGAGAGAGAGGAAAAACCAAGGCAAAACCCAACAGAGGTCGAAGTAAGGCAATGAGGGGAGGGAGGGAGGGAGGGAGGGAGTGAGTTATTAAGGTAGTGAGGTAAGGAAATGAAGGAGTAAGGGGAGTAGAGAATGAGAGAATAAGAGGTAATGAGGGAGTAACGAGGTAAGGGAGTGAGAATGTAAGAAGGTGGGTGAGTGAAGGAGTGCACAGCTTACCCACACGTCCACCCTTCGCTACGGGGTGCTCACTCACCACCACCACTACCACCACCACCACCACCACCACACTTACATGGGTATCGCCTTGGGAAACTTGCGAGAGGTGGACTGTGGGAGCCGGGACGTCACCTTGTGTGTGTGTGTGTGTGTGTGTGTGTGTGTGTGTGTGTGTGTGTCCCTGGGTGAGGGTCTTTGCCCACCACCACCACCACAACCGCCACAGCCTCAAGGCCAGAACGGTGTGGCTATGAACGGTATAGTTGTGCTGTGGTGAGGCGGTGTGGCTGTGGGGCATTGCTGTGGTATGGCTGGAAGGCTCTATGGCTGTGGAGTGTGGCTTCCCGGCAGTGCTGTGGTGAACGATTTAGCAGTGGTGTGGTGCAACGGTGTGACTGTTGTGTTGTGGGTGTAAGGGGCATGGCAGTGGTGTGGTGTGGTGGGGCGGCATGGCAGTGGTGTGGTGTGGTGGGGTGTTATGACAGTGGTGTGGTGGGGGCATGGCAGTAGTGTGGTGGGAGGGGGCATGGTAGTGTGGTGGGGGGGAATGTCAGTGGTGTGATGGGGCGGCATGGCAGTGGTGTGGTGTGGTGGGGAGCATGGCAGTGGTTTGGTGAGGCGTCGTGGCGGGGTGGGTTGGGTTCAGTTCAGCGTATACCCTTCAGCTTTACCTTCACTATGCATTACCAAAGTTAACTACGGGTGTAACAACCTCCACACACGCCTCGCTGACTGCTGGCTGGATGTAGGGCTGCCCTGGGCTAGGCTGGGCTGGGTCAAGGCGCCTGTGTAGAGTACACGCACTGCTGCTACTGCTGTTAGGAAAGGTGTAGATAGCACTGTATTCTTGGGGTATTGTGTGTAGATAGTTACATACAGCACAGTACACAGGCTGCTAGTGTTAGGAAGGGTGTACAAAGTGTTTTACTTGCTATATTGTGTTATGTGTACTAGAAGGTTACAGTACATTACACAGGCTGCTAATGTTAGTTTATTTTTTATTTTATTTTATTTTTTTTATGTGAGAGGGACACTGGCCAAGGGCAACAAAAAGAGTTGGGGGGAAAAAAAGGCCCATTGAGAACGCCAGTCCCTAAGGAAAGGTCAAAAGCATCATCCAAACTTGGAGAATAAGTATGTTGAAGCCTCCCTCCTGAAAGAGTTCAAGTCATGGGAGTGAGGAAAGACAGAAGCAGGCAGGGAGTTGCAGAGGTTACCAGGAATGTTGGGGATGGATCACTGCTCTCGGGGTACAGTGCTGCTGCTGCTGCTGCTGCTGCTGCTGCTAGGAAGGGTGTAGACAGTGTGTACTCTCTATTATAGGTGTTGTATTGGGTGTACAGGGTTACGTACAGTACTGGTGGTGATGGTGGTGGTGGTGGTGATAGCAGTGGTGGTGTGAGGATTGTTACCCGCTGACTCCAGAAGACCTTTCCTCCCTCCCTTGTCCTCTCTCTCTCTCTCTCTCTCTCTCTCTCTCTCTCTCTCTCTCTCTCTCTCTCTCTCTCTCTCTCTCTCTCTCTCTCTCTGGCAGGTAGGGAGGCAGGGATGACCTTGAAACAGGGATCGAGTGAGGAAGCAAACCTAGTGGACCTTCCTCCTCCTCCTCCTCCTCCTCCTCCTCCTCCTCCTCCTCCTCCTCCTCCTCCTCTGACTATCCCTGTATCTCTCCACCATTTCCCTCTCTCTCTCTCTCTCTCTCTCTCTCTCTCTCTCTCTCTCTCTCTCTCTCTCTCTCTCTCTCTCTCTCTCTCTCTCTCTCTCACCGTAACCTTCCAGACCTTCCATCTCTTCTCTCCACCTCTCACAACCTTCCAGTCTTTCCCTCTCCTTTATCGACAGATCTTCCAGACCTTTTTCCTCAAACCTTCTAGATCATCTTTTCTTCTAGACCATCCAGATCTTTTTCAACCTCAACCTTCCAGTCTTGCCTTTCCCCATAGCCCTTCCAAGCCCTCTCCTTTTCCAGACCTTCCTTCCTTACTTCTCCAGTACACAAGAGCCTTCCAGGAACCTTCCAGGCCTTCCAGATGTTCTTTTTCCAGACCTTCCCTTTGTGTTTTCTACTACATAAACCTTCCAAGAACCTTCCAGACCCTCCATCCCCCTTTCTCCAGTACACAACAGCCTTCCAGAGCTCCCTTTTATTTTCCAGACATTCCCTTTGTTTCCTTTAATACACAAGAACTTTCCAGCCTTCCATTCAGTTCCTTCTCCACTTTCCCTTCCTCTCCACATCACAAAACCCTTCCAGACAGTCCACCTTTCCAGCCTTCCAGACCATCCTCCCTCCTTCCCATCCCCCTCTCCTTCCCCTTCCCTTTATTCCTTCAGGCCTTTCCACACTTACCTCCCTCCCTCCGACCCTCCCTCCATTCCTCTCTCCCTCTGCCCCTTCCCTCCTTCCCTCCAGCCGCCCCTCCCTCCCTCCCTCCCTCCCTCCCTCCCTCCCTCCCTCCCTCCTCGCGGTACATTGTCCAACATATTTCGTGTCCAAACTCACTCCACCTGCACCTTCACTCCCTCCTCCTCCTCCTCCTCCTCCTCCTCCTCCTCCTCCTCCTCCTCCTCCTCCTCCTCCTCCTCCTCCTCCTTTTTCCTCCACTCTCCCTTTCCACCACCTCTCCTCCATCACCACACGCATGTAGCCCCGTTCCTCCTCCTCCTCCTCCTCCTCCTCCTCCTCCTCCTCCTCCTCCTCCTCCTCCTCCTCCTCCTCCTCCTCCTCCTCCTCCTCCTCGTGCCTCACATGTGTGGGTCCATTACGTGACACACACACACACACACACACACACACACACACACACACACACACACACACACACACACACACACACACACACACACACACACACCAGGGGTTCATGCTGTTCCCTCCCCCACCTCGGCTTTTATTATCTGGGCCCACGTTACATTTATGACCGTCTCGGCGTATCCACCCCCGGCATTATCCAGCGGGGAGGTGTTACTTCATAGTCCGTGTTTTGCTCCTAGGCGCTTTGCTGGGCTCTTGTCGATACTGTTTGCGAAGCCCACACAGATGATAAGTCGAGTTTTTTTGGGGGTGTTTTGTGTATTGGTGCTGTAGTCATTGTGTAACTTACTGGAACGCTATGCACAGTCCCATAGCATGTTAAAAGTAGACAGTCATTGCAGTAACGTTCAATCATCACTGCGGAACCCAATGAACAGCCCTGTAGCATGTTTAAAAGTAGTCAGTCATTGCAGTGGCGTTCAATCATCACTGTAGAATCCTATGAACATCCCTGTAGCTTGTTAAAAGTAGTCACTCATTGCAGTAGCGTTCAATCATCACTGTAGAATCCTGTGAACACCCCCCTAGCATGTTTAAAAGTAGTCAGTCATTGCAGTAGTCTTCAATTACCACTGCAACCACATGGCCATCCCCGGAAATTCATAGGCAGCAGAGATGGTTGGTCGGGTTTGTAGGGATGTTTAATCTACTGGTGGTATAGATTCACTGTTTAACTCTTACGAACATTTTTGAGAATTCCAGTAACATACACAAAAGCATGTTGAAAAGTAGTTGATCATTACAGAATCACTGTTTAACTTTTACCAAAGCCGTACGAACAGCCCTGAAATTTCAAAGGCCACATAGATGGTTATTTGAGTTCTCACTAATGTTCAGCTTGTTGATGGTCCAAAATTATCGTTTAAGTTTGCCTAGACCCGTGCAAACACTCCTGGAAATCCCACTAAAGCATGTTTGAAGTAGTTACCACTGCGGGATCATTGTTCAAGTGTAGCTAGTCATATGAACATCCTTGAAAACTGAACGACCACAGAAATGATAAGTTGGGTTCCCATGGTAGTTTGATCTGTAGATGGTCCAAAGTCATCGTTTAACTTTTACTAGACCCCTGCAAACACCCCCTAAAAATTCCACTGAAGCATGATAATAGCCGATCATTGCAGAATCACTGTTTCATCATAAATGGAGCCATATGAACACCCCTGAATATTTGAAGGCCACAGAGATGGTTAATGGAGTTCTCACGGATGTTTGATCTATAGATGGTGCAGAATCATTGTTTAATTAACTCACTAGAACCATACGAACACCCCTGAAAATTCAAAGGCCACAGAGATGATCAAGGATGCTTTTTATCTAATGATGGTGCAAAATCATTGTTTGTTTAACTTTTAGTAATCCCAACAGCATCCGCCAAAGCTTGTTAAATGTAGTCGAGGTGAAGGATCATTGCAAAGTCGTTGTTTAAATATTGCTAGATATATGAACACCACTGAAAATTGAAATGTCAGTGAGGTGATTAGTCAGGTTCCCATGGGTTTAATCTATTGATGGTGCTGTATATAATCTGAATATATTTTTTTGTTCCACTTCCTTGTTTAGGTGAATAGGAAACAACACAATTTCTTATTCTTTTCGTATTCTTTTTCTGTTAGTATATTTACATACAAAGGAGATTTAATTCAGAAAAAGCCATAATGAAATGTCAGCTGAGTTGGACAGGCGGTGCGCAAGACGTGTTGATCCTCGCGGTAAAAGAGTAAAGATCAGATGAAAGATCACGCCGCGGTGTTGCTGCTCGCCTTGGCAGGCAGAGATCAAGGCTGCTTGTTAACTCATATGGACGTAATTGGAAGTAATGGATATTTGTACGGACTTTAAGTATGTAGTCATATTTAGCAGCTACACTACTGCTTCTGCTACTACTACTACTACTACTGCTACTACTACTACTACAGTAACATCAACAACTACGACGACAGCAACAACAACAACAACAACAACAATAACAGCATCAGCAAAAACAACGGCAATAATGATAATAACCGTAACAACAATAAGAGCAACAACAGCAACAACAGTTTCATAGCGTCCAGAGACATATATAGACATCTCAACAACAATGGACAGAGGGAAAAAAATATAATGATAAATGCCAGTATACCATCGTCGCTGAATAGAGTGCGATACAGGAAAATATCAGCGAGCGCGCGGCAGAAAGAGAACATGTTGTATCGGAGCAAGAAGGGAACAGTTCAAGAGCACGCTAGAATCGTACGATACCTCTGGGAATGAAATGTTTTGCAGATAACTTTGATACGGCTGAGATTTTTTTTTTATTTCGTTATTTTCGTGTTGGTTGTCGATCATTCTGCGTTAAGTAATGCCTGTTTTATGTCAAAATTTCATCCTCATTCCTATGAAAAAAAGAGAGGCAGACACACGGATCTGGATACTACAATGCATACACTACCGGTGAGCTGCTGGGCTTAAAACAAATGCCACTTTTTAATGTAGATAAAGTGGAAGTTATTATCAATCGCGAAAACGTCCTTGAAAATTCCAATAACTTCCAGTAGAGCCAGTAAGAAGAAAACTAGACAATGCCCTTGAAAACACTAATAATTTACAGTACCAGAGCCTGTTGGAAGTAATCAAGATTTGACACTTCATTCTAATAGCTTCCACTAGAGCGTGTTATAAGAAGCCAAGATTACGCGCTTGTAAACACTAATACCTTCCATTACTATGAGCCTGCTGGAAGTGATCAAGATTACGTAGGCGCCTGAAAACACTAATAACTTCCACTCGCGTCAGTTAAAAGACGAGATTATTAATTACTTCCACTAGAGGCTGTTGGAAGAGGCCAAGATTACGCACCTGAAAACACTGATGACCTGCAGTACTAGAGGCTGTTGGAAATACTAAAGAACACAAAGCAGGTGAAATTATATATTTTATTAATACTTGAACGCATGAACACCAATGTAACATCCACAAGACAAGATTTCTAATTACTCGAAATTACGTAGGCGCATTAACACCATTATTCCAGCAGGCCCTATTAGAAGCAGACTACGGTAGCATACACACAGGGGTTTTAGAGATAAGGGGCCTTCTAGTAAGCCCGGCATTAGCGCCTGTGAAGGAAGGACCCACTCACCGCGGCGGAGGGAACATTCTGAACCACCAATTACACACTTCCTACTAACAAACCCATGCGCCTTGCAACGCCCTCCCCCATTGGCTGTCCAGACTCGCACTGCTACGTGATTGGTCAGGACTCGCCAGCGGGTGTTGCGATGGGCCAATGAGTGCAAGGGATTCATTACTGTGGTTAATATGGTCATTTCGCTGTGTGTGTGTGTGTGTGTGTGTGTGTGTGTGTGTGTGTGTGTGTGTACTCGTAAAGGGAGAGAAAGTGAGGTGAGAAGAGAGGATCTGTTTTAGAGAGAGAGAGAGAGAGAGAGAGAGAGAGAGAGAGAGAGAGAGAGAGAGAGAGAGAGAGAGGGAGGGGGGAATTTCTGACCCTTTTCCTCTCCTAATTTCTCTCTCTCTCTCTCTCTCTCTCTCTCTCTCTCTCTCTCTCTCTCTCTCTCTCTCTCTCTCTCTCTCTCTCTCATATTTATATACACTAAAGGAGAGAGAGAGAGAGAGAGAGAGAGAGAGAGAGAGAGAGAGAGAGAGAGAGAGAGAGAGAATTTCGACCCTTTTCCTCTTCTAATTCTCTCTCTCTCTCTCTCTCTCTCTCTCTCTCTCTCTCTCTCTCTCTCTCTCTCTCTCTCTCTCTCTCTCTCTCTCTCTCATATATATATATATATATATATATATATATATATATATATATATATATATATATATACACACACACACAAAAGGAGAGAGAGAGAGAGAGAGAGAGAGAGAGAGAGAGAGAGAGAGAGAGAGAGAGAGAGAGAGAGAGAGAGAATTTCGACCCTTTTCCTCTTCTAATTTTCTCTCTCTCTCTCTCTCTCTCTCTCTCTCTCTCTCTCTCTCTCTCTCTCTCTCTCTCTCTCTCTCGCACGCGCGCTCAGAAATAAAATGAGTTAGGGCAAGGCTAGATAAGACGAGGGGAAATTCCTTGCTTTGCACCTCAACCCGCTAAAATAACTCGCCGCCAAATCTTTCTTCGCTCGTGGGCGGTGTGGTGGTGGTGGTGGTGGTGGTATGGTGACGAGGCAGCAGCTGTACACTATACCACTCACTGTAGCCTCTCACTACACCATACCTCACCGCACCGCAATAGTAGTACATTTCACCTCATCATCAACTGCAGTGCTGGGAGACCTTTTTTTTCTATGTATATTTTTTTTTAATATCTCTCCGCCTTCCTTTCTCTTTCTTTCGTGTGTGTGTGTGTGTGTGTGTGTGTGTGTGTGTGTGTGTGTGTGTGTGTGTGTGTGTGTGTGTGTGTGTGTGTTCTCTCTCTCTCTCTCTCTCTCTCTCTCTCTCTCTCTCTCTCTCTCTCTCTCTCTCTCTCTCTCTCTCTCTCTCTCATTTTCGTCCCTTACCTCAGCGCGGCGTGAACACACCGTCTCTTATACACCACAAAGTACTCGTCTTCTCCCTCTCTCCCTCACCCACACCGCCCACGCCCGCTGACTGTGTGCGGCGGAGAGAGAGAGAGAGAGAGAGAGAGAGAGAGAGAGAGAGAGAGAGAGAGAGAGAGAGAGAGAGTTAAGAAAAAAATAGTGAAGCTGGGAATATCAGCTGATTCCTTAGTGTGACTCCGGCGGCCGAGGAGGGCGGGAGCGAGGCAGCAGTGTGGAGGGAGTGTGTGTGTGTGTGCGTGTGTGTGAGGTGTGTGCGCGCGGCGGCGGCTGTGACTGAGGTGGCGACGACAGTGCTCTCTCCCCGGGTGCATGTGCGTGTACATGTGTGCGCATTTCGTTGGCTGCACACTCCTGCTGGTCGTGGAGGTGGTGGTGGTGGTGGTGATCGGCAGTAGCAGTGCTTGGTGTGGCAGTGGTGATGCTGGTAGCCGTGGTGGTGATGGTGGTGGTTGTTGCCAGCTCGTAGGACCAGAGAGCGGCAGACTGACCGTCTCCCTCTTCGGCCTGCTCTCTCTCCACTCACTATCTCAACTGGCCACTGCCTGGGTTCGATTCCCGCTGGGTGTGCTGACCTCAGGGGACTCAGCAGCGGCGCCTCCCTCAGCCCAGAGCAGCAGGAGGGCGGGTGTGTGGCGCAGGCAACACTCAGCACCTCCTCGGATCTCCTCTCTTGTCTGACACTCACTGACTGTCCGCCGCGCACCTCCAACACTGAAACCCAATGTGAGCCTCGTGTATGTGTGTGTGTGTGTGTGTGTGTGTGTGTGTGTGTGTGTGTGTGTGTGGCAGGATATTGTGTCTGAGCAGTCTGTGTGTTTATCTGTTTTGTGTTTACTTTGTGTTTTTACTTATTCATTTGTTTATTCTTTATAGGGTGTAGTCATTGTTCGTAATGACCCGTTTAAGAGAGAAAAAAAAGTCATATTATTCTTTATATTCATGTATACTGTACACACACACACACACACACACACACACACACACACACACACACACACACACACACACACACACACACACACACACTTCCTCTGATAATACATTCTACAGATGCAGTGCTCAATTTGCAGAACTGTTTTTCGGTTCATCCCAATCTTCTCTCGTTTACGTGTGTGTGTGTGTGTGTGTGTGTGTGTGTGTGTGTGTGTGTGTGTGTGTGTGTCATATTGTACCCTGTAAACTATATATATTAAGTATTCTCATAGTTTTATTTCCTGACATATTCGTGAATAAAAAATACTCAACTACTTTTTTAATATTCGTCTGTCTGGGCTCCTGGCATTCAAGTTTT
Source organism: Scylla paramamosain (assembly GCF_035594125.1). NCBI lineage: Eukaryota > Metazoa > Arthropoda > Malacostraca > Decapoda > Portunidae > Scylla > Scylla paramamosain. The sequence continues at coordinate 638,035 of NC_087158.1, read as the reverse complement.
TCAGAATATTTTTATTGAATTTTTTTTTCGTAATATTAAAAAGAAAAACTCGATTGACTCTATATATTCATTTCTGGGTTCCTGAATTCAAGGTGCCAAGGAGAATGTTTCAGTCAGCACGCAAGTGAACTGAAAACCCCTTACGTGAATTTTATCAGAATGGAAGTACACTATATACTGCCTCACCTGCCAGCCTTCCTGTGCACTGTGCCTGACTCAAGATGTCATTAGTCACCTGTTATCCAATCAATACATGGGTACGTTTACACACACACACACACACACACACACACACGAAGACGCTGAAAATGTGATAATTAGAATGAAAAGAAGAATTATAAACAAAATACGTCAATAAAACAGTAAATTAAAGTAAATTTGAAGTTTAACTACATAACACTCTCTCTCTCTCTCTCTCTCTCTCTCTCTCTCTCTCTCTCTCTCTCTCTCTCTCTCTCTCTCTCTCTCTCTCTCTCTCTCTCGCACATAGTTGCATTAAATTCTTTATTTTCTCATTTTTCCTCTCTCTCTCTCT
>NC_087158.1:630000-632500 GCF_035594125.1 Scylla paramamosain | reverse complement strand
TAGGCGTGTCGTAAGGGAAGCTCCTCCTGGCTGTTGATTCAAGCACGTCGTGGGGTTTAAAGATGCAGACACATTACAATGCTGACCACCACCACCACCACCATTACTACTACTACTACTACCACCACCACCACCACCACCACGCTGCCGCCAAGTTTGCAATGCCGGGTCGTGCATTTGCAAGTTACGTAGGGTTCAAGGTTCATTCATGGATTTGTTTGTGTGGGTGGTGGTGATGTTGGTGGTGGTGTATGTGGGTGTTGGTGTTGGTGTGTTTGGAGTGTGTTTTGCGTTTATGGGATGGGTGTTCGTGTGTGTGTGTGTGTGTGTGTGTGTGTGTGTGTGTGTGTGTGTGTGTGTGTGTGTGTGTGTGTGTGTTTTGATATGCTACTACTACTACTGCTGCTGCTACTACTACTACTACTACTACTACTACTACTACTACTACTACTACTACTACTACTACTACTACTACTACTACTACTACTGTAACAACAACAATAACTAGACTACCACCAGCACCACCTTCCAATCCTCCACTCACCCTCTCCCACTGTTAGCTCCCAGCACGCCCCTTCCCCTTGGTGGAAGCAACCCATGTACTACCTACGTGATGGGTTAGGCCCTGTGTATTGATCCCCCATTACGAGGATTTGGGTGGCATGCAAGGGGAGTCCACTGTAGTATAACACAGTACGGTATTCGATCGCCTTAGCTGGAGTGGGTGGAGTGGGTGGAGTGGATTGTTGGGTACTCTTTTGTAATTATCTATTGTTTTGTGTTTGATTGATTGATTTATTTTTTGTTTTTTTATTTTTTTATCTATTTCGTATTCTCTCTAGATATTTTTTTTGTATTTTTTCTCTCTATGCTACTTTTCTTTATTCTCTCTTTTTTTTTTTTTACTTTTCTCCAGATAGTTTTGCTGTTTTGTGCATTTCTTTATATTTTTCGTTGGTATTTTTTTCCTACTTACACTTATTCTGTTTTTTTTTCGCTAATGTAGATATTTTCCTTCATTGTCCCTTCCTCTCATCTTGATAATACCGTCTACTTTCCCCTCCTTCAGTACAGACACGCTTCCCTTCATATTGCTTCCCTCAACACACTCGATATTCCCTCTACTTTCCCTCTACCCCAAATACTACCACTCCTGTACCTACATTTCCCTTCTTTCCTTTACCCTACTCTTTCCAATGTGTGGGTGAGTGCATGGCCGAGAGGGACAGAGAAGGAACCCAGGACTGACTCACCCATTACAGGTTAACTTCTTATACCACGCAGGTGAATAAAGGTGAATGTTAGCGTGTGTGGTGGTGGTGGTGTGTGTGTGTGTGTGTGTGTGTGTGTGTGTGTGTGTGTGTGTGTGTGTGTGTGTGTGTGTGTGTGTGTGTGTGTGTGTGTGTGTGTGTGTTCGCACGCGCGTGGGTGGTGTGCAGCATACAATTTTAGGTCAAATATTTAAAGTTGTGCGAGAGAGAGAGAGAGAGAGAGAGAGAGAGAGAGAGAGAGAGAGAGAGAGAGAGAGAGAGAGATTCACAATACTATTCCCCACAAACTTTATCATTGGGCAACTCTTTTCCCCTCTCTCTCTCTCTCTCTCTCTCTCTCTCTCTCTCTCTCTCTCTCTCTCTCTCTCTCTCTCTCTCTCTCTCTCTCTCTCTCTCTCTATGGCTGCAGGTCTGAGCAGTGGCTAGGCGGGACTCGGTATTGATTAGGCAGAGGGAGGGAGGGGGAAGAGGCGGAAGGGAGAGGGAGAGGGAGAGTGAGGGTAGAGTTGCAAGAGAGAGAGAGAGAGAGAGAGAGAGAGAGAGAGAGAGAGAGAGAGAGAGAGAGAGAAGTGGGTGGGGGAATATATTTTTTAGGCCTCCCATCTCTCTCTCTCTCTCTCTCTCTCTCTCTCTCTCTCTCTCTCTCTCTCTCTCTCTCTCTCTCTCTCTCTCTCTCTCTCTCTCTCTCTCTCTCTCTCAGACAATTGGTTGTTATGAGGGAAAGATCCATTGTTTTTAGTATTGATCCCTTGGAGGAGAGAGAGAGAGAGAGAGAGAGAGAGAGAGAGAGAGAGAGAGAGAGAGAGAGAGAGAGAGAGAGAGAGAGAGAGAGAGAAATATGGGGTGGAACGAAATTTGTGCCTTCTTATGAATATATATGCACTAATTTCTCTCTCTTTCTCTCTTTCTCTCTCTCTCTCTCTCTCTCTCTCTCTCTCTCTCTCTCTCTCTCTCTCTCTCTCTCTCTCTCTCTCTCTCTCTCACGCATCATGTGTTTGTATACTACTAAAATCCATCACGCTACGATAGAGAGAGAGAGAGAGAGAGAGAGAGAGAGAGAGAGAGAGAGAGAGAGAGAGAGAGCCAGCCAATACGCGATTAGTGGTATTTTTTACCTAGTTTGTTATACGATTTATTGAAGTAGTAGTAGTAGTAGTAGTGGTGGTGGTGGTGGTGGTGGTGGTGCGTGTAGTAATGGCAGTAATATTTGTAGTGGTGGTTAACGTAAT
>NC_087158.1:615000-625000 GCF_035594125.1 Scylla paramamosain | reverse complement strand
TTAAAAAAATAAAAATTGAACAACAAGTAAAACTAACACTAAACTGAAAATTAATAGAAAATGGATAAGTAAATAGAAGTTTATTAAATCCAGTGAGAGGCGTAGGACAATAAAAACCTGGAGAGAGAGAGAGAGAGAGAGAGAGAGAGAGAGAGAGAGAGAGAGAGAGAGAGAGAGAGAGAGAGAGAGAGAGAGAGACAGGAATGGAAGGTAGCCCTGAAGCACAGTTTGAAGGACAGCAGGAGAGAGAGAGAGAGAGAGAGAGAGAGAGAGAGAGAGAGAGAGAGAGAGAGAGAGAGAGAGAGAGAGAGAGAGGCAGGAGGGTCTCAACAAACACGTGCCTCGCTTGCCAGGGTCAGGGGCAGGGGCAGGGAGGGAAGGAAGGGGACACCATCATCATCATCAGCAACATAATCAGCACCAGCCAGATTTATTTGCCTGTTGCCTGTACCCCCGCCCATTTTTTCAATACAACTTTTTTGTTACTTTTTTTTATATTAATCTTTTAAATGTAGCCAAGAAAATAAAGAATTAATATTGCATTCTCTCTCTCTCTCTCTCTCTCTCTCTCTCTCTCTCTCTCTCTCTCTCTCTCTCTCTCTCTCTCTCTCTCTCTCTCTCTCTCATTCTATAATCTTTACGGTACTTTATCGACACACTTTTTGTATAAGTCTATCTATATACCAGGCCAAGTCACACACGGGGCAGCCCAAACAAAACATCACACACTCCTACACACACCACTCACACTCACCCGCGTCTGCTCGTGGTGGAAAGGTATAGTCTCTTCTGTATTGTTAGTTTCTTAAATCGTTCTGTAGCTTGGGGATATACAGAATTAACCATATATTCACTCTTTCGTTACTCTGTCCAGCTTCATGCACGTTTATCTGCGTCTGCCCCTGGTGGAAAGGTATAGCCTCTTTTGTATTGTTAGTTTCTTAAATCGTTCTGTAGCTTGGGATATACAGAATTAACCTTCCACTCTCTCTCGTCACAGTAACTCCATCTATTACCGCAGTGCTCCTCTTAAAATCCGGGTGTGGCTTCTTGGAACATATCAAACTAGTCCATTTAAACTCGACACCGTACGAAACTGCACACATTTGAGACGTGCGTTTGACTGGACACCGCAAACCTCACTGATTTGAAGACACCACCCGTGAAACTTTGTAAAATCGTGTAACCTTACCCTTTAAATAAGGTAAACAAGACAGCCACCGCATTCAGAGAGTTGATAATAAAGAAAGAACGACCATAGAAGTAAAATGGCTGATGACAAAAGTAATAAGAGAGAGAGAGAGAGAGAGAGAGAGAGAGAGAGAGAGAGAGAGAGAGAGAGAGAGAGACGTCGTGAAGAACAAGCCTGGGTTGAATTTTCCTCACGTGTTCAAGCCAAGAATCCCGTTAATAGAAGACGTGGCCAGCGTTGTCTTGCTGCTGGAGGGAAGAGGCGGTGGAGAGAGAGAGAGAGAGAGAGAGAGAGAGAGAGAGAGAGAGAGAGAGAGAGAGAGAGAGAGAGAGAGAGAGAGAGAGAGAGAGAGAGAGAAGGGAAGAGGAACATTTAGGAGGAAGGGAAGGGAAGAAAGGTTAGGGAAAAAGAAGAGGGAGAGAAGGAGAGAGAGAGAAACATTCAGAAGGGAGAGATGATGAGTAGGGAATGGAAAGAAGGGACGAGGAACAGAGAGAGAGAGAGAGAGAGAGAGAGAGAGAGAGAGAGAGAGAGAGAGAGAGAGAGAGAGAGAGAGAGAGAGAGAGGTGGAAGGACGAGGGAGAGAAACATCCAGGAGGGTAGGAAAGATGGGAAAGTGAGAGAGAGAGAGAGAGAGAGAGAGAGAGAGAGAGAGAGAGAGAGAGAGAGAGAGAGAGAGAGAGAGAGTTGTGCCTATAATATTTCCTGCTGAAATGATAATAATAATAATAATAATAATAATAATAATAATAATAATAATAATGAGAGGCTGCGTGGTGGTGATGGTGATGATGTTGTGTAAGTGATACTAATAATGGTAGTGTAACTGGTGATGACAGTGGTACAATAATAGTGATGATAATACGGTGATGGTGATGGTGATGGTGTAGTGGACCAGTAGTGATAGTGGTGGTGAGCTTGTATTAGTGATGGTGATGGCAGGTCAGTCAGTAATAGTGACTGGTGGTGGCAATGATGTGGTGTAACATTGGTGATGGTGATGGGAGGATGGTAATAGTGGTAATGGTAATGGTGTTGTAACAGTGATAATGATGGTAATATTGTATACCAGTGGTGATGGTGATGGTGGTGATGGTGTGATATAGCAGTTATGATGGTGGTGGTGATGACGTTATATATTGTACTAATACACTATACCCTGGACGATGATGGTGATGACAGTAGTAGTAGTAGTAGTAGACACCCAGACCTTAGTAACAGTGGCAGTGGTGTTGGCGTTTGTGTAGCCCTGGTGGTGTAACCCAGACGGTGATGCATTGTACAGAGTAGTGGTGGTGACGCTTGTGACGGGGAGTTTTGATGGTGATGTAGGGGATAGTGGTGATGGTGGTGGTGGGAGCGTCCTGTGGTGGTGGTGGTGGTGGCGTAGTGTCCCTCCCTCTGGTGGTGGAAGAGGAGGAGGAGGAGGAGGAGGAGGAGGAGGAGTCTGCTCTACGGCTGTATTGATCTTGCCGTGTGTGCTGTTCTCGGCCAAATATGTTGCCAATTTATCATTTAGCGTCGCCAGGATGTGTTGCTTGTGGCGACTGACTGTGGACGAACACACACACACACGCACACGCACACGCACATACACACAGGAGCAGGCTGGCGGAGGAGGAGGAGGTGGTGGTGGTGGTGGTGGTGGCGGTGGTGGTGTGTGCGTAAGTGTGTTCGCTCAGGGTGTGCATTCATTGAGGTGGTGGCGGGCTGGACACGACCTTCACTCCCTCCTTCCTCCTCCTCCTCCTCCTGGTCCCAGCGCGGCCCCTCCCCCTGTCCCGCCCTCACCAAGGTTTCCAGAGGTTGCCAACGTACCCTGACACATCTTATTTTCCTCTCCCGTGTAACTTTGGCTCTTTTCCCCCTGCCAGGGCATGACCCGGGGCTGCCAGGTGGTGGGGTGCCCTTGTGGGTAGCGGTGGGGGCAGTGTTGGAGGTGGCAGGGAGGGAGCAGGCAAAACAAGGGAGCAGGGAAGCAGGGAGGGCGGCGGGACGCAGTGTTTAGTCCGCTGAGCAGTTGGCTTTAGTCGAGTGAGGGTGGCGGCGGCAGCAGCAGGGAGAGAGAGAGAGAGAGAGAGAGAGAGAGAGAGAGAGAGTGTGTGTGAGCGTGTGAGTGCGTGTGGGGGACAGACCTTCTCTCCAATCTACCACCACGAACGGCTGTCTCCTCCACCTCCCCGCCCTCCTCCTCTTCCACCTCAGCATTTCCTCCTCCTGTTTCTCGTCTCCTCCACCCTCTCGTCCCCTGCTCAAGTGCACGTTGGGTTGCGTCGCGTCGCGTTGGGCTCAGTTTGGTGCACACGAAGCCAAAAGGAAAGGACGACGGCGTGCGTGAGGGACTGGCTGTATATGTGCGTGTGCGTGCGTGTGCGTGGCTCCAACACCGCTTCTGCACCGCCTCTCACTCAGGCAGACGACTTTGCTCCTCCTCCTCCTCCTCCTCTTCCTCCTGTAGTTCCTCCCCGCCACCGCTGCGGAGGAGTCGTGCCTGGCGGACTCTCTCGCTTGGGAGGCTCCTGATAAAGTCCCAGCCAGGACTGGTGAGCGGCGCCGCGGCAACACCATGTCGTAGTGAGGGCACCAGCCGCAGTGCAGTGTTACTCTGATCAGGCACCACACAGCCTCTCGGTGCCACTAAGTGTGGTGGTGGTGTGCGGCGGTGGTGGAGAGGCGGGTGGCGGCGGCCGTGCGCTGGTGGGGCCCAAGCGTCGTTCCTGCGGCGGTGTGGAGGTGTGGCGGCGGCGGTGGCGGTGGTGGACGGGGCGGGCGTGTGGTGGAGGCAGGGCGGGTGTAGCAAGGTGGAGGTGGTCTGGAGAAGCCTCCTCCCCACGTGGTCTGCGGCGAGGCGACTCAGGATGAAGGTGACTCGAGACACGTCCTCCAGGTAAGGTCACGCTGGCTGCTGGCCGCCCCTACTGTACCTTGCGTTACCCACCTACTGCACCTTACCTGCCATACCTCCCTTACCTCACTTACTGCACACCTGTCCGTGCTTCACACACACACACACACACACACACACACACACACACACACACACACACACACACACACACACTATTATTATTATTATTATTATTATTATTATTATTATTATTATTATTATTATTATTATTATTATTATTGGATACCAGTTATCGTTTCCCTTGCTTCTCGTGAAGTGTGGAATGGGGAGAGGGCGAAGGGCTGGGAATCCCTTGTACCGGAACTTTTTACTTTGTTTTTCTTGACGAAACAAAAAGGGGAAAAAGGACGATGGGAAATTTCCACTCGTGTTGTGATGGTGGTTGTATTTTGGTGCTTTCGTTTTTTTTTCCTGCGTTTTTTTTTTTTTTTTTTTTTTTTTTTTTTTTTTGTGGAAGGGGGAAGCGTCAGTGTATAATGTTGTTGTTGTTGTTGCTGCTGCTGCTGCTGCTGCTGCTGCTGCTGCTGCTGCTGCTGCTGCTGCTGCTGCTGCTGCTACTGCTACTACTACTACTACTACTACTACTACTACTACTACTACTACTGTTACTACTACTACTACTACTACTACTACCGCCACCACCACCACCACCACCACCACCACCACAATACTTTTGCTCGTGACGTTTATACTACAACCATTACTACTATCATCACTTTACTACTACTGCTACAACACACACACACACACACACACACACACACACACACACACACACACACACACACACAGGTTATACTGAAGAAAAGACTCGTTTTGGCTCTCATGCAGTCTGATGCAGACCTTTAACCAGAGAGCAGAGGGAAGCAGAGGTGACAAGTGTATAGGTGTGTGTCTGAAAGCCGATGTGTTGTGAATCATTTTGTGGCACAGATATTCTTTTTCATAACTGTGTCTTCTGCTTTATTTTATCTATCTTAAAATTCCCTCTTGTTCTATATGCGTGTGTTTGCTTGTGTGTCTGTTCGTCTTCACCCATTTCCAGTTCCCACATTTTGTTTTATTCCATATAGTATCGGTTAAATATTTTCCTTCTTATATTTCTATGTTTCGTATTCAACTTTCATGGTCATCTTCTCCTTTATATTTCCAAATGCACTTGTATGTTTTCTGTCTAAGTTTAATTTTCTATCTTTCATATAGCATCTTTTTTTCTTTTTTTTTTTTCTTTTTGGTGTATATTCAGTTTTTCCCTATTTCATCATCATCATCATCATCATAAAAAAGTGACGTGATTTTCTAACTTAAATTGAAAAAAATAAATAAAATAAAAGTGACAGGACAGTTATTCACTCGTCTTGCTGTTCATCTCTCTTCATTTATTATTATTTACGAAACTAATATTTTTTTTTATTTCCCAACTCTCTCTCTCTCTCTCTCTCTCTCTCTCTCTCTCTCTCTCTCTCTCTCTCTCTCTCTCTCTCTCTCTCTCTCTCTCTCTCTCTCTCTCTCTCTCTCTCTCCAGTGTCATCATAGGGACTGGTTTATTTTTGCTGTGTATCTGATATCTGTAACATTGTTTAATACTGAGAGCAACTTTTATTTTTTCACCACATGCGCTTCTAGTGTCGATTTTATTTATTTGTTTATTATTTTTTGTTCATATATCTATGGAAACACTTTTTTTTTCTCTCTCCTACATGCGCTTTGTAATATTTTTCAAGATGTAAGTACGTACACACTGAACTGTTTTCCTACATGCACTCCTGACGTTTATGAAAGAATACAACAGAAAAAAATGTTGAGAAATTGTGAGAAAAAGAGAAGACAAGAAAAAAATGGAACGATTATTTTTACTTCATACAAACGTTACTATATATTCTCACGCAGTGCATTCTCCTCTTCTACTTCACAAAGCCCATGCAAATATTAGTGTTATATAGATACCTTTATTTATTTTATTTTTTTTCTGCATTCGTGTACAAAATTGTATTTTTATTATTGGTGTATGTACGAGTACTTATTCTTTTCTTCTCTATTTTATCTTTTTCTCTCTTGTGTGTTATTTGGATATCTTTATTCATTTATTTTTTTCAGCATTCGTGTACAAGATCTGTATTATTGTCATTGGTGTATATATTTATTCTTTTCCTTCTCTCTATTTTATCTTTTCTCCCGTGTGATTCTCAAACACCGTGTAGAAGCTGGTATAATATCATGGTACCTATAAAACTTTCAGCTTTATCTAGTAACTCCTAGACGAGACAGGCAGAGGGAGGGAACATAAGAGCTTAAGAAAATAAGGAAAACTGCAAGAAGCCGTCAGGTCTACACATGGCTGTCCCTTTTTAAAATCAGGCTACGTATTTCCAACTACCATCCCCATCCATAAACTTGTCTAATCTTTTAAGGCTTCCTGTTGACTCGGCACCAACAACCTGATTCGTCTACCACTGTTTGAGAGGTAGAATTGGATAGGAGACAAGATAGACTGGAGAAGAGGTAGACGGTTTTGTGAGAGAATATAAGCAAGAACTGTGAACTTAGGGAAAGCTGCCAGAAGGGAAGACCTCCCATCCATTTAAACATAAGTGCTGCTGTATTATCCTAACATGCACTTCTGTGAATGCATGCAGTAGTGATTCACTGAGTGGTGTCTTCTGATAAGCTCCATTGAGTGTGGCTTCTTTCCTTCCTCTCTCCTTGTCCTTCCTCTGTTAGTGGCGTGCTAGCTTCAACCCTGCCCTTGCCTGCCTCGTCCTACCTCTCTCTCTCTCTCTCTCTCTCTCTCTCTCTCTCTCTCTCTCTCTCTCTCTCTCTCTCTCTCTCTCTCTCTCTCTCTCTCTCTCTCTCTCTCTCTCTCTCTCTCTCTCTCTCTCTCTCAACCTTGCCCTGCCCTACCTCCTTTTTTAACACTGCCCGTCATCCTGCCCTCTCCCTGCCTCTCTTTCCTTCCTTTTAGTCCTCCCTTTGTCTCCCCTTCTCAACCCTACCATCGTATCCCTGCCATATCTCCCTGCCACCATCCTACCTACCTCATCCTTGCCACTGTCCTGCCTCCCTGCCTGTCTAAACCTTACCTTGCAGTGTCAATTCAGTCTTCCTTCACTCCTCCCTCCCTGCCACTCCTAGCCTGTCTGAACTCTGCCTCTCTGTGTCTTAACCCTGCCTGCCTGTTTCCTCACCATTCCTTAGTCTCTCTCTCTCTCTCTCTCTCTCTCTCTCTCTCTCTCTCTCTCTCTCTCTCTCTCTCTCTCTCTCTCTCTCTCTCTCTCTCTCTCTCTGGATCGGTGCATGCTAGAGAAAAGTACATAGTTTTATATATTGATTACAGCAAAAACTGGACCCGTGTGTGTGTGTGTGTGTGTGTGTGTGTGTGTGTGTGTGTGTGTGTGTGTGTGTGTGTGTGTGTGCGTGTGTGTGTGTAACTATCTCCATCCCTTTCTTTTTTACTTAATAATTAAATAAATTAACCAATAAAACCACTGTACCGGGGAGAGAGAGAGAGAGAGAGAGAGAGAGAGAGAGAGAGAGAGAGAGAGAGAGAGAGAGATAAACTGGATAATAAAGACTTAGTGGAATGAAGGTAAAGGACAGGTTCTCTCTCTCTCTCTCTCTCTCTCTCTCTCTCTCTCTCTCTCTCTCTCTCTCTCTCTCTCTCTCTCTCTCTCTCTCTCTCATTCCCAAAAGGAGATTACACTAGGCCTACAAGATTTTCTAAATATTTATTCAGCTATTTTATTTATTTATGTATTTATTTATTTATTTATTTATTTATTTATTTATAGGAAGCCAAGGTTACACTGATGGCGTCATTAGAGCTTTCTTTCATTCTTTCTTTCTTTCTTTCTTTCTTTCTTTCATTCTTTCTTTCTTTCTTTCTTTCTTTCCTTTCTTTCGTTTTCTTCCTGTCTTTCTTATCTTCTTTCTTTCTTGTCTTGTTTTTTTCTTACGTTTCTTCTTTTTCATTATCTTTGCCCAGATGTTTAAGAAAGAAACACACACACACACACACACACACACACACACACACACACACACACACACACACACACACACACACACACACACACACACACACACACACACACACTAAAGAAAATGTGATAGTTGTGATGATGATGATGATGATGAACAGCATTAGTAGTTGTAGGGGGTGGTGATAGTGGTGGTGATGGTGGTGGTGATAGTGATGGTGGTGTAGTCAAGCAATTTAGCAGATGACGGTGGTGAACAAACAGGATGAAGTTGCTACATGTAATAAACAGATAACAGATGAGTGGAGGTGGTGGTGGTGGTGGTGGTGGTGATGGCGTTTTACAATGGGGTGCTGTGTGGTGGTGATGGTGGTGGTAGTGATGGGTTTTTTTTTTAAATATTGTGGTGTGTCATGTTGATTAAAACCTTGCTCATCACCTTTTGCCACAACGCCATCACCACTACCACGTACACCACCACCACCATCACCACCGCAGTCATCACACTACCACATACACTAATACACGTAACCACACCACCACCACCACCACCACCACCACACACCACCACACACCATGCACTCTCTTGCATTGATTTTCTATACCAGAGCTGTGGAAATATGATCCCTCCCTCTCCCTCTCTCCCTCCCTCTCTCCCATTCTCTCCCCTCTGTTCCTCCTTCCTCTTGCTTCCTCTCAACTCTCCCTCCTTCCTCTCCCTTCCTGTCACGCTCCTCTCTCTCTCTCTCTCTCTCTCTCTCTCTCTCTCTCTCTCTCTCTCTCTCTCTCTCTCTCTCTCTCTCTCTCTCTCTCTCTCTCTCCCATATATCCTTCATAATTTTATAAGATTCCCTTCCTTCCTCTTCCTTCATTTCTTCTTTCCTTTCTCCATCCTTCGTTTTTTTCCTTCTCTCCCTTTATCATATTTTTCCTTCTTTCGTTTTTTCCTTTCTTTTTATTATTTAACTTTTTTTCGTGTTAAATTTGTCTTTCTCTTCATTTCGCCTTCCTCTGTTTTCCTCGTTCCTCTTATCTTTTTTTTATCTTCCTTTTTCTTCCTTCATTCTTTCCTTCTTTCCTTCCTTCCTTCCTTCCTTCCTTTTTTTCCTTCCTTCGTCTCATTTAATTCTTTTGTCTGTCTATCTGTTTGTCTTCCTCCCTCCCTCCCTCCCTCTTTTTCTTTTCTCTTTCTTTCTTTCTTTCTTTCTTTCTTTCTTTCTTTCTCTCTCTTCCTTCCTTCCCTCGTCTCATTTCATTTTTTTGTCTATCTGTTTGTCTTCCCCTGCCTCCCTCTTCTTTTCTTTCTTTCTTTCTTTCTTTCTTTCTTTCTTTCCTTTTCCTTCCTTCCTTCCTTCCTTCCTTTCCTCCTCCTCCTCCTTTCCTTTCCTTTCCTTTCCTTTCCTCCTCCTCCTCCTCCTCCTCCTCCTCCTCCTCCTCCTCCTCCTCCTCCTCCTCCTCCTCCTCCTCCTTACAATTTCCCTAAATCTGTTATCCTCTGTGTGTGTGTGTGTGTGTGTGTGTGTGTGTGTGTGTGTGTGTGTGTGTGTGTGTGTGTGTGTGTGTGTGTGTACAGGTGTGTCTGGGAGCGGCGGGGCGGGGCAGGTGTGGGGCGGGGCTAGGCAGGTGTGGGTGCTCAGGAAATGGTCTGCGCTCCTGTTCTTCCGGCCCGGTCATCTCTCTCTCTCTCTCTCTCTCTCTCTCTCTCTCTCTCTCTCTCTCTCTCTCTCTCTCTCTCTCTCTCTCTCTCTCTCTCTCTCATTTTCTGCGTGTTCTTTTCTACCACCTTTATTATTCACTTCCTTCTTCTTCTTCTTCTTCTTCTTCTTCTTCTTCTTCTTCTTCTTCTTCTTCTTCTTCTTCTTCTTCTTCTTCTTCTTCTTCTCCTCCTCCTCCTCCTCCTCCTCCTCCTCCTCCTCCTCCTCC
>NC_087158.1:600000-605000 GCF_035594125.1 Scylla paramamosain | reverse complement strand
AGGGGTGGAGGGAGAGCAGTAGTAGTAGTAGTGGTGGTAGTAGTAGTGGTGGTGGTGGTGGTGGTGGTGGTGGTAGCAGGTGTTATTCTATTAGTCTTTGTTGTGGCGTTGGTTAAGGTTTCAGTAGTTGTAGTAGTGGTGGTGGTGGTAGTAGTAGTAGTAGTAGTAGTAGTAGTAGTAGTAGTAGTAGTAGTTAAATACTTTATTGGTTATTGGTAACGGTAGTACTAGTAGTGATGGCGGTTGTGAATGTATAATGGCTTACTCCGTTACTCTCTCTCTCTCTCTCTCTCTCTCTCTCTCTCTCTCTCTCTCTCTCTCTCTCTCTCTGGTAATGAACGCTGGTGACGTCATGAGTGGCAGGTGGCGGTGAGCTGGTGATGCTGGTGGTGGTGGTGGTGGTGGTGGTGGTGGTAGTAGTGGTGATGATGCTGGTGGTGGTGGTGCTGGTAGTGATGGTGGTGGTAGAGTGATATTAATAGTGAATAAGGAAGTTTAATTAGTATTGATGGTGTTGACAGTGGTGATGGTGGTGGTGCTGGTAGTGATGGTGGTGGTAGAGTGATATTAATAGTGAATAAGGAAGTTTAAATAGTATTGATGGTGGTGATGGTGTTGACAGTGGTGATGGTGGTGGTGGTGGTGGCATAACACATTAGTTTCCTGTTATCATATTGAAGGAAGGAAGAAAGCTAGGGAGGGGTGGAGGGAGGAATGGAGGAGGAGAGGAGAGAAGAAAGGAAATAAGGAGAAATTAATAACATCATCATCTTTAACTATATAAGTATTCGTACGTATGTATGTATGTATGTATGTATGTATGTATGAATGACTGTGTGTGTGTGTGTGTGTGTGTGTGTGTGTGTGTGTGTGTGTGTGTGTGTGTGTGTGTGTGTGTGTGTGTGTGTGAATGGACGAGGTACTGTCTTTGTCTGTGTGTCTTTGTCTGTATTATGAATGTATGAATGAATGAATGAATTATTGTGTGTGTGTGTGTTTGTATGTATGCATATAAATGAATGGATATATTAAGTCTGGTATGCATCTCTCTCTCTCTCTCTCTCTCTCTCTCTCTCTCTCTCTCTCTCTCTCTCTCTCTCTCTCTCTCTCTCTCTCTCTCTCTCTCTCTCTCTCTCTCCCCCCTTTTTTCGTGGGTCTCTCCCCTCTCTCCCTTTTCCCCCTCTCTTTTCCCCTCTCCCTCCATCCTCTCCCGATCTCACGCCATCTTAATTCAGGAAATTGAAGGGAGAGGCGGTGGTGGTGGTGGTGGTGGTGGTGGTGGTGGTGGAGGAGGAGGAGGAGGAGGAGGAGGAGGAGGAGGAGGAGGAGGACTAAATGGAGACCCAGAGAGAGAGAGAGAGAGAGAGAGAGAGAGAGAGAGAGAGAGAGAGAGAGAGAGAGACTCACTCTCGTCTGGTCCCAGCTTTAAGGTAACACACACACAGACACACACACACACACACACGATAGCCTGACTTTCTTTATACATATCTATTATTATTATTATTATTATTATTATTATTATTATTATTATTATTATTATTATTATTATTATTATTATTATTACACATCTTGTTACCGTATCTCCTCTGGTTTGCTTGTTACACTAGAGAACATTCACTTGTGGTCTGCTAAGTTAGTGGTGTTGTTTTCGTGAGGATTAACACTGAAAAATCGTTATATGTCTGTTTTACAATGCATGAAAACTCGAGGAAATCCAGTAACAACACAATGACCTTACCCATCCCTAAACACGGTGACTGTATTGTAAAACCCGGGAAGGTAAAGGGACACTACTGATCTTACCAATCCCTAACACGCTGGCAATATTGTAACAAGAGGCACGGGGTTGAGGGAAGGCACGAAACACAGGGAAGTACGGAGGCACGGTCTACCCCCGTCTACATTCTGGCTAAACTGCAGGATGTGGCGTGCGTGGACGGTACACTCACCCCTTCACGCATGCTGTTGTCCGCACCGCCCGTACCCGAGGCATCTGTGCTTCTCTCTACCTCTACTCCCGGCTGTGTATGTCCACGTAGAGGTAGATGTGAGTCCGCAATGTTGCTGTTTCTTAAATGACGTGTTTATTGTGTTATTCTTATTTATTTATCTGTTATCCGTTCTTGTGTTTGGTTGTGTGACTCATGCAAAGACCAAAGCTGCACACGTGCGTGGGCAGTGAGTACCGTCCAGTCAAGAGGAAGCTTTCAAAACAATTCTCTCGTAATTTTTTGGGGTATTCATTTTGGACAATTCTCTCTTGGGATTAGCGTCTTTTTCACCATTTTCTCCCACGTCTTTTGTTGCTCTTTACTAGAATATCTGTTACATAAAAAAATAACCAGAAGATTCTTATCTACCTGCTGTCCCTCCTCCGCCGTACCTAGGCAAGCTGTATTTTCACGTGCCTCTATTCCGGGCGCAATGTGATCCCGCAGAAGTGAGCGCGGAAGATCACCTGCTCGACTGTGGGCCAAGACTGTGTGCGTGGACAGTTCCGAATCACTAGCAGGGAGGGAGGAGCTTCAAGACACTCATCATCTTTTTGGATATTCTTTTTCAACAATACTCTTTTTGGGGCTGGCATATCTCTCTCTCTCTCTCTCTCTCTCTCTCTCTCTCTCTCTCTCTCTCTCTCTCTCTCTCTCTCTCTCTCTCTCTCTCTCTCTCTCTCTCTCTCTCTCTCTCTCTCTCTCTCTCTCTCTCTCTGCTGCTGTTGCTGCCCTTGTCCAGAAATTGATATTTAAAAGTAGTAATAAATCAAATAAACATCTTATTTACGTACTTCTTCCACCTCCCGTACTCAAGGAAGCCGCATTTGTACGTGCCTCTGTCCCTCTGACCCCGTAGAAATGAGTACGGAAGATTATTTCACTCCATCACCAAGACTACAGTACGTGCGTGGTCTTATTTATTTACGTTTTTTTTTCTTTTTTTTTTTTTCCATCTCGTACCCAAGTAAACTGCATAACTACATGCCTATATTCACCGGCGCAATATGACCCCGTTGTTGCTGCGCCAAGTTGTCAATCAGTAAATGAGTTAAGTCTCTCCCACGTTCTTTTTATATGTATCTATTTATATGTCCCTGTATCTCAGCTGTAAGTGCGTATTGCGTGCCTTAGTGGGGTGTTAGGTGTGTTGGCAGGTATTGGCTTGTACACTCGAGGTCAAAAGTCGTGTATTATATTGCGCTTACTTCGTCACCCACGAGAATCTGAGAGCTTGACTGATCATCTGTGTGGCGTTGGAAAATAGTGCTGGTGAGAGAATACTGTGTTTCAAAGTACTGAGCTGGTAAGAGGTGAAGGAATTTAGGAATGCGTGGTGGAAAGTGCCAAACAAAGCGAAATTGAGTGTTTTAAGTATAAATATTGTTAGCCATGACTGTGCGTGGATGTAGTGATGTAAAGATGATTCTGAGGGTTACAGTAATGCTTTCAGTGACTCTTCCTTCAGCAAAACCAGGCTACTTTCCTGTTTATTCTCCAGGTAGTCATTGTTGTAGTGGCGGTAACCAAACAAAGCCACACACAACAGCCCTGCATTAAACCAAAGATGACACAGACGCTCACAACAAGGAATACTGAAGCTTATCTACTTATCTACGTACTATCATTAATTTTCCAGGTAGTAATTATTGTAGTGGAGGTAATCAAACAAAGCCACACACAACAGCCCTGCATTAAACCAAAGATGACACAGACACTCACAACAAGGAATACTGAAGCTCATCTACTTATCTACGTACTATAATTAATTTTCCAGGTAGTAATTGTTGTAGTGGAGGTAATCAAACAAAGCCACACGTGATGGTACTACAACAAAAGCTAGGGACAGTATTGCAACACACAACAAGACTAAAGCTTATCTGCGCACTTCACTCTTCATTTGGAAGGTAATTTGTCTAATGGCCAACAAAATGTCACGTATTCCCGCAGCACAACCAAGCATAACAACGTGACACTTATATCAGTTAACATTAAAACTTGTCTACGTACTTTCCTCTTCATGTTCCAGGCAATTGTTACAGTGGCGGTAACTGAACTAAGTCACGCGAGATATTCCTACGACAAAACACTCACAAGGAACATCAAAACTATCTACCCCGTGTCCTCCTCATTTGCCTTGCGTTATTTTTCTAAGTCACAGAACCACTTAAAAGACTCCAGCACTTATGAGAGTCTCTGAAGAGTCTTAGGGGGATGTAGGAAAAACTTTGTCCACCAGTGAAAGTTGAAAGGTTAAATCTCGTATAACTTTCATTAGATCCTGTTGAAAGTAAAGTCAAGTCGCCCAGGTGATGTTGACTACTGTCCTTACGTCCGTATTCTGAAACGCCTTGCTCTCTCATCATTGCTATTTTCAAAGGCCACAGAGATGATTAGCCATTTTCTTCAGTGTTTCTCGTGTTCATACAGCAGAAACCTTGTTAATCTATCACTAGAACCGTCAAAACATCCTTAGAATCCTGTGGAATTTAAACTAGAGCCTTCTGAAAATAGTGGAAGTGCGGCAAGGAAGCGTGTCAGAATGTTGCCCTTAGTGTGGTGACAGTGTGTGTTTCAAAGTACTGAGGTCATAACACAACAGAGAATTTAAGACTGCGTGCAAGAAAATACCAAATACAGTAAAATGGAGTGTCGTGCGTATATGATATTCTTTATTCCATGATTGTACGCTGTGTTCTGTTAAAGTAGATAGGATTGTCAAAGTTATAGATCTACAAAGCAACAAGAGAGTGTCACAGCGTAGTATTCCTGCAGCACAACCAACGCTGAACAAGTAACACTTCTGAAACCAGCAAGCTTACCTTTCATTCTCGTATTCAGTATTCAGGTTGTAAGTGTTGAGTCATTAGGAAGCTTTAAAAGATTAGACAAATTTATGGACGGGGGGTGATAGGTGGATGCAGGATTGCCACGTGTAGGCCTGCTTGGTGGTGGCTTCGTGCAGCTTTCCTTATGTTATGTTGTTCTGTTGTGAGGTACAGTGTC
>NC_087158.1:595000-597500 GCF_035594125.1 Scylla paramamosain | reverse complement strand
TGTGTGTGTGTGTGTGTGTGTGTGTCTGTGCGGGTGTGTGTGTGTGTGTGTGTGTGTGTGTGTGTGTGTGTGTGTGTGTGTGTGTGTGTGTGTGTGTGAGTGAGTGAGCGAGCGAGCGATAAGGTCAAAGTCGTAAGAACCAAGCAAGCACTTTTTCTCCATAATACTTGCTTGGAGTCAAGAACATGGACTGTGTGTGTGTGTGTGTGTGTGTGTGTGTGTGTGTGTGTGTGTGTGTGTGTGTGTGTGTGTGTGTGTGTGACGCACCGCGAGGCCCGTTACCCGTTAGTGCAGCGCTGCTCTCTGCGGCCTGCCCTGCCCTGGGAGCGTGTGGCGGTCACCAGGCAAGCAAGGCCAGGTCACCGCCACCACCACTACCAGTACCACTACTACTACTACTACTACTACTACTACTACTACTACTACTACTACTACTACTACGCCAGCTAAACCTATAGTAGTACTTGAAATGCCACACACACACACACACACACACACACACACACACACACACACACACACACACACACACACACACACACACACACCACGACCACACCACAGCTGCGAGACACAGGTGCTTGGGTGTGGTGGTGTTGAGGGGGGTGTGGGTGAGGGAGGTGGAGGGGTGAGGGAAGGACATGACAAGCGGTAGTGTGAGTTGGTTAGCACACTGCACCACTACATATTAATTTAGTTCATTATTAAGTTATTTAGTGAGTTAATTGGTTGCTTAGTTTAGTTTAGTTTAGTTTAATTAGTTAATTAGTTAAACTTCCTATTCTTGTATACTTTTCCCTCCTCCTCCTCCTCCTCCTCCTCCTCCTCCTCCAGGCCTGCTTCACCTACTCTCACCTTGGCCTGCCTCAGTTATCCATCAGAGACTTCATCCCTTTCTCCCTCTCTTCCATATCTGTGTGTGTGTGTGTGTGTGTGTGTGTGTGTGTGTGTGTGTGTGTGTGTGTGTGTGTGTGTGTTGAGCGTGAGCAAGCGCAGGCGCGGGGTCAAGGTATGAGCGGTACAGTGGCGATACACATTCAATCTCTCTCTCTCTCTCTCTCTCTCTCTCTCTCTCTCTCTCTCTCTCTCTCTCTCTCTCTCTCTCTCTCTCTCTCTCTCTCTCTCTCTCTCTCTCTCTCTCTCTCAGACCAATTTCTAGCGTACTCTCACTTTCACTGTGCCGGCACCTCCGCCACCACCATCTCCATCACCATCAAATCTTAACATTCACTTTATTTGGCGACAGAACTGAAGTGGTGTGTGTGTGTGTGTGTGTGTGTGTGTGTGTGTGTGTGTGTGTGTGTGTGTGTGTGTGTGTGTGTGTGTACTGGGATTGTCATAATTTATAGTTTTAAGATTTAAATTAGATTAATTATAGTGTGTGCAATTGTAGCGGTCAATAAACTGTGTGTGTGTGTGTGTGTGTGTGTGTGTGTGTGTGTGTGTGTGTGTGTGTGTGTGTGTGTGTGTGTGTGTGTGTGCGTGCGAAGACAGGTGAGTGTTTAGAAGCGGATATGTGTCAGGTAATACTTCCGGTGCGTTAGATAGTATGTAGCTTCTCTCTCTCTCTCTCTCTCTCTCTCTCTCTCTCTCTCTCTCTCTCTCTCTCTCTCTCTCTCTCTCTCTCTCTCTCTCTCTCTCTCCATGCTTTGTCTCATTTTTCTTCTCCATTTCCTCTTTTCTCTCATTCTCTCTACTTTCATTCTACTTTTTTCTTATCTTTATCTTTCTTTCTCTCCCGTCTTTCTTTGTCTTCTTCCTTCTTCCCAGCAACTTCCTTTTATCTTCCCCTCCTCCTCCTCCTCCTCCTCCTCCTCCTCCTCCTCCTCCTCCTCCTCCTCCTCCTCCTCCTCCTCCTCCTCCTCCTCCTCCTCCTCCTCCTCCTTCCTGTCTCGCTTTCCCTCTTCCCTTGTTACTTTCTTCCCTACTCTCTCTCTCTCTCTCTCTCTCTCTCTCTCTCTCTCTCTCTCTCTCTCTCTCTCTCTCTCTCTCTCTCTCTCTCTCTCTCTCTCTCTCTCTCTCTCTCTCTCTCTCTCTCTCTCTCTCTCTCTCTCTCTCTCTCTCGCAAACCGGCATCTGAAAGAGAGGGTGTTTGAAGCCATCATATAGGGGACCCGCAAGAGAGAGAGAGAGAGAGAGAGAGAGGTGTTAGTTTCTTGAAAATCTTTAGCATCATGATTTTATATTTTATAGTTGTTGATGTTTTATTTCTGTAGAATCTTTGAAGCTTTGACTTTCTCTTCACTTTGCCTTCCCTTCTCCTCCTCTCTTCCCTTCCCTTCCCTTCCCTTCCCTTCCCTTCCCTTCCCTTCCCTTCCCTTCCTTTTACTTTACTTTACTTTTCCTTTTCTTTCTTCCTCCTAAACTCATTCTCATCATTTCCTCTCATCCTTTCCTCCTCCACGCCCTCCCTCCCTTCCTCCCTTCGTAATGAGCCTCAGAACAGGTGTGCAATGACTGGTTCCTCACCTGGTCTCTTTCCTCCCTCCTCCTTCCTCCC
>NC_087158.1:577500-587500 GCF_035594125.1 Scylla paramamosain | reverse complement strand
GCCGGCGGGGTGGGGGAGGGAGGGGAGAACAAGGCGACGCGGGTGGTGGTAGCAATGGTGGGGGTGGTCGTCATAGCGGGGGTCGTGAGTCGTGAGTAGTGCACGTCAGCTAAGCCAGTGTTGTCGTCTTCTTCGTTTTCTTTGCCCTTGTCTTCGTCGTCTTCATCTTCTTGGTAATTATCGTCATTTTCGTTCTCGTCTTCTTCTTTTTCTTCTTCTTCTTCGTCGTCGTCGTCGTCGTCGTCGTCGTCGTCGTCTTTCTTCTTCCTCGTCATCTTTGTCTCATTGCTTGCCTTGCCCTTGTCTTCGTTCTTTATCTCCAGTATACATTATTTTTTCCTCTCTCTCTCTCTCTCTCTCTCTCTCTCTCTCTCTCTCTCTCTCTCTCTCTCTCTCTCTCTCTCTCTCTCTCTCTCTCTCTCTCTCTCTCTCTCTCTCTCTCTCTCGGTTTTTATCATGTTTCCTTTTTATTAATTTCTCTCTATTTCTAAACTTTTTTTTTTTTTTTTTGAGAGGGAGAGAGAGAGAGAGAGAGAGAGAGATAAAGGTGTAATTTTCTCTAAAAACTTTCCTTCGCTTGATAAACCTAAACTCCTTGACATTGCCACTTCTTCTAGTCCAATAATGTTTCTGTGAAGGAAGCTGTACCTTTTTACTTATTCATTTTTGTTTTTGTTTTTGTTTTTCTTTTTCAGTGTTTTCTCCCAGTTGATGTACGTATTTTCTACCTCTACTCGTATATAATTCACTTCAAGCAATGGGTATATCAGTAGGAAAATACGTATTTCTTTTATAATACTCAGTTTTGTGTATTGTGTGTGTGTGTGTGTGTGTGTGTGTGTGTGTGTGTGTGTGTGTGTGTGTGTGTGTGTGTGTGTGTGTGTTCACATTCTCAGTCATTCGTGACCTGGCATGAAATATTTAACAAGTCACACTTGGGAATGTCAGATTGCAAGCATGCTGTGTTATATTCATGGCAGCCAAGGAATGCAAAACACTCCCATAAGTCAGTGAGATGAGTCCTTGTGTCTCCTGTCACTGTTGTGTTACAAGAGGATGCAACAGTAAACATATTGTAAGACCTTCAACATGTACAGTACATTTACATAGTTATAGTCAGTCATAAGTGTAGTAAGCTACCATGGTCTGTACTGTTGTGTCTTGTGATTTCCCATCAGTTGTAAGCCCTCTGCTGTGTTGGTGGTGGTGGTGGTCTCCTTACAAGACCTGGCAAGTGATGGATTCTTAGCAGATCACAGAGCTTCACATTGAGGGAAAGCCTCTGAGTAGAGGGCCTTACCTCAGTTATTTACAACAGGCTCTGGTGGAAGTTATTGGTTATTTCAAGAGTGTTGTCATGATTAGATGTAATTTAACAAGGACTGCATCATTAATGGAAGGAAATATTGTGAGAATGACTAATCATCTCTGTGACCTTTGAAAACAGTCCTTATAAGAAGGCAAAGTGTTTTAAGAGTACAGGGCTGAAGCATTGGTGGCTCCTGACCTGGTGAGTCACTGAACACATCTTATTGAACCCCATTAGGCTTATAAGGCTCACCATTACCTTCTCTTAAAATTAACAGCATTGTTTTTTATGTCAGGAGAGATTGCATTGTATATGACTCTCCTAAACAAACACTGTCTTGCACTCTCATTTAAGTAAATGGAAGAATGTAGTGTGGGATCTAAGTGAAGGTTGTGTTGCAGGTACGGTGGTAAACGGTGTGGGAGTGGAGGTGGAGGGGGCCCAGCAGCAGCAGCAGCAGCGGCAGCAGCGGCAGCAGCAGGAGGAGCTACCCTAGCAGTGAGGAGGTCCCCTCGGTACGCCACCCAGCAGTCCTCAGCCTCAGCTGCCGCAGTAGGCCGGCCCCGCAGGCACCACAGCAGGCCGCTGCACACCCACCACCACAACACTAAGCCAAAGGTGATCACGTGTGGCTGCTCTTCAGGACACGCTGGCCGTTGCTGGTTGTCATGTCTTGTATTTTCTTGTGTGTTAAAAAGATCATATTCTCATAATCTGTGACTGACACAAAGTGGTTAGAATTTTATCACAGAAGCTTGTTCATTGTAGGGAAGATTCATGCTCAGGATTTCTTACTATTAGTTATATTGCAAATCTTCAGAGAAAACCTATTCTACAGTAGTCTGCACAATTGCAGTAATGCTGTGGCCCTTGGAAGGGACGATCAGGAGTTAGAGAAATAAGAATTAAAATATGCAAGAATCTTCACTCAGAGATCAAGGCTGAGTAGTAAAGTTATTTGGAGATAAGTGAGTGCAGGTGTGGTCACCTCTGTGTATTGTTTCCCAACTCATGTTTTTGTGCTTGAGATGAAGCTTCTCTTGTTTCCTCGTCACTGACTCTTGGTTCACACTCCACATATCAGATGGAGCGAAAGCATTCTGCAGATTGCTGTTCTGCTGTTCATGAGTAAAAGTGAAAGGAGAAGTGGGTGAAAGTTTGAGAACACATGTAGGTGTGAAACAAGGTTGTGTTATGTTACCCTGGTTCAGTTTGTTTTATGGATAGAGTCAGACTGACATTCCCTTAAAGAGAGTAGCCAACACAGAGTGGCTGCATGTGAATATGCATCCATAGCATTTCCTTAGATCTGAGCTTCTAGGTTAAGGGTAGAGAAGACTGGTGCACACTGCATCACAATGCATGGAGGTGAGCTGTGCAGCACGTCTTCCAGTTTCCACACCAGGGCCTGACAGTACAGCTGGGCACCCTGCTACACCACAGCAGGCACACCCTTTCCTCTCACCTCACCTTATTAGCTCATTAGACCTCATGTGGCTAAAAGAAAACCAACCTCTTAAATTTCCCATGAACTCTTCATTGTAATCAAGTCTTCCTGGAGGTGTTGTTGAAAGACATATATGGTGTTGTAATGAAGGTGATGTGGATAACAGCACTCACAAAACACTTGCAAGGTGCTGCTCACCTGGCAAAGAGAGGCTCCTGACTCGTGGCTCACAGGAACACAGCTCATGCTCGGCTCACTGTAATGACTTCCTGCCAGCAAGCATTGTCACTAGATTTGAATGAAAACATTGGTGCTGTGGGTCCTTGATGTTTAAAGATTTTTTTTTGTACAAATTTTGTAATCCACAGATTGGATAATTGAATTTGCATTTGCAGAATTCTGAAAATATATGGTGTTTGGGGTTAATCAGTTATTGTATTTACTGTGCTCTACATTGATCTCTATCACATGTTGAGCAGTCTCACTCAGAATAAATGCTTAAAGAACTGCCTTACAAGCCAGGTGACAAAGCAATATTTACACACTGAGGCAGGGATGGGGTAGCTGGTGCAGGCCCTGGTGGTTTGGTCTTCATGGATGTTGTGAACTGTATCTCTCACCTTCATAAATGTCACATATTATTGTTAATTGTCTTTGAGTCCAGTGTCTTCAACACTGTGTATTGAACAGTCATTATGACTGTCAAGATTACTTTCCTGCTTCATCCAGCATTAGCATTCCTTTGAAGTGTTATTTACAGTACTGACATCAGTTGTTTATGTATTCTTATGATATATGTATATGAATACCCTCCTTGCACCTTTCATCCTCCTCTCACCTTTCCTTCTCACATGCTACAGGACAAAGTGGTGGTGTGGTGTATGTGGTGGAGGGAAGTGAGAGAAGAGTGAGAGGACTAGGGCATACAAGGACAGGAATATAAGAAGATCCTTCTTTCATGTTCTTTTCCCTGAGAGTTTTAAGAAATGCAAAGTGTTTACCATATTCTCACACAGCCAATGACTATACTGTTGGCTGAGCATTACAGTGGTCCAGTGTGTGTTCCAGTAGTGTGTTGGTGTACTCATGTTGTTTCTTGGTCACACAGGGTGGGAAGGGGGCCAGTGTGGGCATCACCACCCAGGGCAGCACCACCACCAACAACGCCAGTCCCAAGGCAGACCAGAGTGGTGCCCCGGCCCTAGACACCAACCAGCAGCAGCAGCACGACACTGCTGCAGCAGCCAACAACCTTGCCACCAACAACGCTACCACCACTGGTCGTAGCCACGCCCACCTCCCCCACGACCACCACCATCACCACCACAACAACCACGACATACCTCCACCCTACTCCACCCGGTCCTCTGCTGCTGCTGCAGCTGCTGCTGCAGCTGTTGCCCACCACCACAATCACCACCATAACCACCACCACCACCACCACCACCACCACCCCAACCAGCGTCACAGCTCCCGAGGACCCCGACGTAACCGGATGAGTATGGGGCAAAAAGTTACAGGTGAGTACTCTCCTCCTTTTGTGTCTCCTGAAGAGTCCCAGCAAGGCTCTGCTCTGCAGCACAAAGCTCTTCAAAGGCAAAACAAATGAAGACTTTTAGCATTGTGGCTGTGAGTGAAAGGAATGTCTGCTTTAAAGAACACCATTTGAAGAAAACATTGTGGTATTGGGCACACAGTGGCCACTTTACTCTTTTGTTTGGAATTATTCATCAGTGTTCTATAGTGTTTTATATTGAACTGGATTCCTGTTCACATTGTTTTTTGCTGGTGCTTCCCCACACTTGATTGTGGCCAGGGGTAAATGAAAAGAAAAAACTTTTACAACATACTGTGACCTATAGCTTACAATGTTTTCACATACATATTTCAAATAATACAACTTATGCCATATACTCTCTCTCTCTCTCTCTCTCTCTCTCTCTCTCTCTCTCTCTCTCTCTCTCTCTCTCTCTCTCTCTCTCTCTCTCTCTCTCTCTCTCTCTCTCTCTCTCTCTCTCTCTCCATTATAGCAAGTTTCCTAGAAAAAGTCCTTTGTCTGTGTATCTTTATGCCAGACAAGTAGGTGTGAAGGCAGGTGGCCCAAACAAGGTTTTACATGCTTACACTCACCTACTTCCAGGAACATTCCTTCACAACTTTGTTCCTTAAAGGAGAACATCATCTTTACATATCTTTCTGACCTTAATAACTGCAAGTCTGCTTCCTCCTTTTTGCTTCATTACCATTACAAAATGCAACAGTAAAACTTGACCCTTAACGTTTCCAAGGCATCAGGCATTAGTATTTCACTCCATACTGCATAGCTGACCCTCATGCATTGTGGTGTGGGGGATCAATCCTGTCCCTTCCCTGAGGTGTGAGGACATACTTCTGGCTGTGATCATGAAGCAGTCTGTACATGTAACACCTTGGCCTGCATACTCATGTTTTGGCCTTTTAAATATTTTCAACATGCTCTTGTGAAAGTTGTTTGAGTTTCCAAAAGGATTTTCATGATTTTTGGGAAAGTTTAACAAGGATACAGCCTTCTGCACCATAGTGATTGTTTAATAAGGACTGTGCCATCAGTGGAAGAAACACTCTAGAGAACCCAACACATCATCTCTTTGGCCTTTTAAATAGTTCTTATGTAAACCCAAAGTATTTCAAAATATGAGCCCATGTCTCACTCATCCCTTTGCAAGACTGTCGGCCTGGCACAGAACATAGATTCTGTATTTAATATGGCATCACAGTTTTAATTTTTCATATAAGAAAGAAGTATGTTTGTGATAAGAGGACCTGCTTCCTGTACCAAGAACAGAGGAGACATTCACTATTTATAGTCACAGCAATTGCATCCATTTACTGTGTATTTGAGATAAGTGTTAAGGTGGTGGGAGAGATAGGAGAGGGACTCACTTAGGAACAGGAGTGAGACAGGGATGTGTGCTGTCTTTGTGGTTGTTTGATCATTTTGTGGATGCCTGTTTGAGGAAGGTGAAAGCTGAAGTAAGAAATGTTGGTGCGAGGCTGAAACATATGAATGGGATGGGCTGTAGTGCAACATCTGCTTGCAGATGATACTGTCTTGTTAGCAGGGAGTGAAAGGGAACTACAGAATGTGGTGGACCTTTCTGTAGATGTGGGTGAGATGGAAACTGAAGATGAATGCTGGGAAAAGTTCAGTGCTGGTGTTTGAGAAGAGAGAAATGGAGGTGTATGACTTCAGGATGCTTTATAGGGTGAGGTGTTGATGGGAGGGGAGAAAATGGAGGAGGTGAGTTAAGGTGTGTAGGAACAGAGTTAGGTGTACATCATGAGATGGATGGAACAGAGAGGGTTGTGAAAAGTAGGCATCATAAAATCACCTGTAGGAACCATAAAAGATAGAAATGTGACCATGGTTGTAGATAGAATTACAGATCAGAAACTTGGTCTTGGAATAGGCTGCAATAATCAAGAGTGTGCTGTGGAATTGAGTTATCTGAGAGGGACAGGATGGAAGGGTGAGAGCAATGAGAGTGTGCAGGAGATATGTGGTGTGAGCACCTGTACAAGTGTAAGTTGTGGAGTGCTTGAATGAGTGGAAAGAAACACACTGAGATGAGAGATAAAGAGCAAAGAATTTGTAAAAGGAAGTGTATGCAAGTGAAGCTAAAGGTGCTAAAAGGAGAGGAAGGCCACTTGGCAGATGGAAGGATTGAGCAAAGGAGTACACAGGTAAGAGAGGTTTTAGTAGAGGCCAGGTGCTTCAACAAACAAGAGGGGAATGTTTGGATAGGGAGAGGTGGAGGTTGTTCTGCCATGGCTACCTCCTTGCAGGATGCTGCCAGTGGGAGTGAGGCATCAGAGAGAGACAGAGAGATGATAGATTGAGATATGAGTAATTTTTTGCCTGTTTGTAGATTTGTTGACTGTAGAAATTTAGAGTTGCAAAATCTCCTGCTGGGTTGAGACAGTTATCACCTTCTGTCACTCTGTAACCCCAGCAGGGAGTGTAGGTGCTGGACTTAAGCTGAGGGACTGTGGCCCATCAGTGATCCTGCTAAGACACCAAAAGTCAGCATATCAAGGATCTTAACCCTTGTAGCATTAAAGGTATTTGTCATATTCTGGATTCATATACCAGATTAATGAAAAAAAGGAAAAAAGCTGGTGAGGACAGAATGCAAGGAGTGTGAAATCAGATTGAATGGGCAGACAATTGAGAAAGTAAATAAATGTAAATGTTTTGTGTGGATTATATTTAAACTTTGAAATATGAAGGGAGAAAAATTTTGCTGGCACTAAGTCAATTACAGTATGTGTGCTGGCAGTCTGGTAACTTGCCATGCTGTGTGTTGTGATGAAGGACAGATACAGTTTCAGATATCCTTGGGTCTGTGTCACAGGTGGATCAGCTCAGTAATTCACAATAAATCATATTTTTTATGCTACAACTGATTCAGAAACAAGCAGTTTATTATTACTGGACGTGTTTTACTACTATCTCTCCTAAGTGATGCACTACACAGAGTTGTTAGTCACCAGCAGTCACCAGAGTTAGATGAAACACTCACCAGCAGTAAAAGCTGTGGTCCCATAGTTCACGTCATGCCCTCTTGATGAGTCGGAGCAAACAGTCAGTTGTTGTAAACATTCACTGATGAAATATCTTCTTGTTAGGCACAGTTAATTGGAAGAGGAACAGCTGAAGGCAAGGAGGGCTGATGACAAGCCAGGAGGGCTGGTGACAAATACTTAGGTAGCCTGTGGCTGGCCCTGTGTGGAGGGCACGCTGGGGAAGGCTGGCTGGTGCACGCTGGTCCCTGGCATGCTGGGGACACCTGTGACCAGAAAAGGATTGATAGATTTCTAACAACATGCAAATTGTTCATGTATAAATGGTAAGAACTATTTACAGCTGCACCATTTGTATGTAATAAAATAAAGATAATAATGATATCTTCTCAGATATAGATAATATTTATTGCTGCTGCCACACATGTAACATACAAGGCTCTGTGATGGAAAATATACCTCCTAAGTGTTTAGTGCAGAGTTCTTTGATGTGCCAGAAGGCAAATTTAATCAAGGTCAGCACTATTTTGGATGTTTGGCAACCTTGTAGGGTGTTCACACCTCATAAACCTTACTTAACTGAATGACACCACCACACACTGCCTGTCACACGCTTGCCAGGCTGAGAGTGGTCAGTGCTGTCAGGAAAGCCATAGACAGGTGGTTCCTGCCACTGCAAGGAGAGGAGGAGAACACACTGAAGGTTACTGGACAGTGTTGTAAGATGATTTCATCCAAGAATTCTTATATTATGTAGCAGTGAGCTTATTATAATGTCCAGGTATTTAATTGATTCTTGTAAAGGTGACCAAATACAACAAAGGAATGATGGGAACAAAAAGAAATTTCTTTATTTGGACACTAGTGACCACTGTACCTTGATATACCATGCAGTGTGTTGGGCTACAGGGGCTCAATGGGTGAGGCAGTGTTCCCTAATCACCCCTATACACACCCTAAATAGACAGACAGGGACTAGTTAGTGTTCCATTGTCATCCCTACACACCCTGATCACACCCCTTCAGTAGACAGAAAGGGGCGAGGTAGTGTTCCATAGTCATCCATACACACCCTGATCACACCCCTTCAGCAGACAGGTACTCTTGGCAGAGGATACGGGCACCAGGGAACATAGGGCGCACAGGGGAATGGGGGAGGCGTTCTCGTGTGTAAAAATACACCTGGGGAGGAACCCTCTAGAGGTGCATTTTTTGAAAAGTCCCTGGGGAATAGTGGTACAGGAGGAAGCCCCATGGGAGTAGGAAGAGGGGATGCCTTCTGAAGCACAGGCCTCGATGGTTCAACCCCGTCAAAGCTCCCCACCTCCCTCTCCCTTTTAAAAATAATCGCATAGTGTGAATCCGTCACTGAGAGAGAGAGAGGGAGAGAGAGAGAGAAAATTCTTGTTAGTTTAGTCATACAAACATTATCAGTCATCTACTCATAGGAGAAACTAAAACACACACACACACACACACGTACATACACACTGAATGGCCCACTCCTTGGCCACTTGCCAGAATGACGTCATGGCCACGCCTGCCAACCCCGCCACCTGCCATCGCGTCAATTTCCACTAGGGAGCGTCCACTACCACTGCCCACCTCAACACAGCTGTTTGAGGGCCGCTCCGCCGCCTCGCTGCCTTGCCTCATCCGCCGCTCCTCCCCCGCGACCCCGCCAGCTATGCCTTAAGGGAGGACGCTGGGCAGAGGCGCGGCGAGGCATAGGCTGGCGATGGTGGTGTGGGCATCTCGGGGAAGTCCTTCTACGGTGTTCTTGTGACGGCCTGAGTCATGGGAGGGTGGCGGGGAGAGGCGGGATGGGTGGGAGGAAGACTGGTGAGTGGCGCTTTCTCTCTCTCTCTCTCTCTCTCTCTCTCTCTCTCTCTCTCTCTCTCTCTCTCTCTCTCTCTCTCTCTCTCTCTCTCTCTCTCTCTCTCTCTCTCTCTCACACACACACACACACACACACACACACACACAGCTGATCCTCGCGTGCTTCATTGTGTGACGCTGCACTAGTCACCCCCAGGGCAGCACGGATAAAACACACACACACACACACCAACTCTCTCTCTCTCTCTCTCTCTCTCTCTCTCTCTCTCTCTCTCTCTCTCTCTCTCTCTCTCTCTCTCTCTCTCTCTCTCTCTCTCTCTCTCTCTCTCTCTCTCTCTCTCAGAAGTCATGTGCCGCGCAGATCTGCAGGAACACGTTTTCTTTCTGAGAACTTAGGTCGTTTTTTGTTTCCACTTCGTATCGTTGACGTCAGTTCGCATGTGTGACTTCATATCGTCGTCTGGCAGTGAAGTGTCTATTCTGGGCTTCACTCTAATACCATTGTAGGCAGTTGTATGCCTAACAAAGGCTGGGTAAGGGGACGAGGGTTAAGTAAAGTGACGCTGTCCATACAACACAACACAATACAATACACACAGACTCCGAACGACACAAAAATGAATGGTTAACCGAAGCGTGACTGGCAAAATTCTAGCGATAGTTTTTCCCTCTCACTGCTTTCTTTCTTTCTGTCTGCCTATCTGTATTTTATTTATTTACTGACCTGTCTATTCGTTCATTCATCCACGCGATCATATGTGTTTGTTTTTGTTGGCCGTTTGGAGTGAAGGGCGAGGCTGTGGTGTCTGCGAATCGGTCAGCTGTGTGAGGTGTGTGTGTGT
>NC_087158.1:562500-575000 GCF_035594125.1 Scylla paramamosain | reverse complement strand
CATGGACACACTCGTTCGCTCACTCACTCACTCACTCACTCACTCACTTAAGTCTTGGTATCATCTGATGAGCTCTTGCGTCAGTCAATAGCCCAGTCAGCCAGTCAGTCAGTTAGTCAATCGGGGAACAAGTATGCCTTCTTATACAAAAAAAAGTCAGTACACACACACACACACACACACACACACACACACACACACACACACACACACACACACACACACACACACACACACACACACACACACACACCACATGGAGGACGGTTAGCAAAGGGGGTGCGCCTTCCTCAATCTTGGCTGAGATAAACTTTTACGAAGATCATCCAAAAAGAAAGAAGGAGGAGGAGGAAGAGACGATAGATAATCAAGGCTAAACAGGATAATTTGGAGGATTAATGATGCAAAACGAAAAGAGGGAAAACAAACAGCTGTGTGTGTGTGTGTGTGTGTGTGTGTGTGTGTGTGTGTGTGTGTGTGTGTGTGTGTGTGTGTGTGTGTGTGTGTGTGTGTGTGTGCGTGCGCTAAATGGAGGAGGAAAGGAATAATTTTATCCCTTGTAGTGACCGTGAGTTGGCTTAGGTAGTTTCTCTCTCTCTCTCTCTCTCTCTCTCTCTCTCTCTCTCTCTCTCTCTCTCTCTCTCTCTCTCTCTCTCTCTCTCTCTCTGGCTTCCCTCCAAAAATGGAAGGCAGCCACCAGAAGAGAACGAGGAGGAGGAGGAAGAGAAGAGAGAGGAGAGGACACAGTAGTAGTGAGGAGGAGGAGGAGGAGGAGGAGGAGGAGGAGGAGGAGAAATATATCTGATTGACCTTCATGTACTTGTCGTAATCTTGTGTGTGTGTGTGTGTGTGTGTGTGTGTGTGTGTGTGTGTGTGTGTGTGTGTGTGTGTGTGTGTGTGTGCGTGCGCGCGCGCGCCGGAGATTTGTGGATGTTTGCGTGATACGGCTTTGAATTATTGTCCTTGAGCCGTTGGCTACATTATGAATTTTATCTGTTTATTTATTTTATTATATTTATTTATTCTTTTCTCGTATTCCAATGAGTTGCATAGTTCCACGTCTGATCCTCCTCCACGCCCTCAGTTTCCATACCCCGTGTTCCTCTCTTTCCCACACCTTCCCTCTCCCCCCCCCCTCTTTCAGCCCTTCCACATTGTCCCTGCCAAGCATTGTCGCGCAAAGCATCCCAAGGTGAAGGTCTCTCTCTCTCTCTCTCTCTCTCTCTCTCTCTCTCTCTCTCTCTCTCTCTCTCTCTCTCTCTCTCTCTCTCTCTCTCTCTCTCTCTCTCTCTCTCTCTCTCTCTCTCTCTCTCTCCAAGCTAAACGAGGCGGAGCATTTTCCCCTTCGTGTTGACGAGGCTGAGTTCTGGCCACCAGCTGGGTTCGTTCCTGAGAGCGATGCTAATGCTTACCGATCTGTAAAGTATTTTGTTATTCCCACAATGCACGTGTTGTGTGGTGCATGCAGACGTGTAGGGATGAAGGCTCGGTCTGGATGTGAAACAGGCCGCGTGCAGCAAGGAAGCGGCTCGTGACAAAGGCATATTAGCCGCGCATGAGTAGCACATGGCCAGGAAATGTCTGGGGCTACTTCCTCCAGTCCCTTG
The DNA here is from genome assembly GCF_035594125.1 of Scylla paramamosain. Classification (NCBI taxonomy): domain Eukaryota; kingdom Metazoa; phylum Arthropoda; class Malacostraca; order Decapoda; family Portunidae; genus Scylla; species Scylla paramamosain. Next base: position 573,393 of record NC_087158.1, on the reverse strand, counting down.
CTTGGATTTTCCTCCCTCCTCACACCTCATGAGAGGAAAAAAATCTCCTCCTTTACCACACGACGCCTTATTACAATGTATTTCTTAACTCCAATGCACGGAAATTGTACACCGGGGAGCCCATTGTGTAAACATGCGTCACGGTGTTCGTGGAGATGCATATCTTTATCTCCCTGATGCGACAACACACACACTCACAGGGGAAGGCTCGTGGCCTTGCCGTAGCCATGGACGTTAGAACAGACGCCTGTCAGGTTTTGTTATTTAGGAGCATTGTCTCGTGTTCTCCCTCTCCCCCTCCCCCGTGTTCGTATCTATCCTGACAGCCGTGACTCCGCCTTTCCCCCCTCCCCGGTACCCCTCCTCCCGCCTCCCAGCAGGCAGGAATGTTGGCAACCCGAGGCATGTGGGGCAATATACCCACGTGCCCGCTGATTGCCAGGCTCAGTCTCTGAGTGCCACGTTCACAGTGTTCATGCCTGTAGCATCTCTTGGTAGCGAATCTGCAGCCAAACTTGTGCGAGTCTGCCTCGCGTGCCGCCCGTTGCCGCGTCGTGTTTGCATTGTGCCTGCGCCACCGCCATGGTCAGTGTTGTGCGTGTCGCCTGTGGGTGTGGGCAGGCCGGGTGTTGTGGTGCTGATGAGGACTGTGATGGTGGGGGTGAGGGTCAGGGGACTCCGGGCCCCGGGGACCGGCCTGCTGCTGCTGCTGCTGCTGCTGCTGCCTCGACGAGTGTTCAGTTCTCGAGGCAACGCCGAGTGGGTCGGACACTGTTGTCTGCCTCTACCGTGCCGCTCCTCCGCACTCACTCTTGCACCAACAACTCGCATCCGGATATTTTTCACTGAGCTGCAGCAACAGCAGCACAAAACAGCGAGCGAAGGGCATCAGAGCGAGGCCTTGAGTGGTGCAGGTGAAGGTGATAGTGTTGGCGGTGGTGGGACGCAGGGACGGCGTCACAGCGCGGTGGACTCATTCACCACCAGCACCACAGAGGGAGGTGGCTTGGCCCGCCACGTTTGGTCCCACCACAGGATCGCTCGCTCGCTCTCCCGGGAAGGTTTCTTTCTGTCACCGAACGAACACCACTCTGCTCTGCTGCGGCCCCTGGCGGCTCTGGGGGACCTGACTGCAGCCTGTCCCGACCTGTCAGCCCGCCTGCACTACCTCACTGACCTGCTGGGGCGCCGGTGTCCTCGCCATTCGCCCCAGGAGGGCTGCTTGCTTTCCCCCGGGGACTCGTTGTTGCTCACAACCATCGCACGGCTGCACTTTGTTCAGCAGCGGCCTGCGCCACCCGGCAGCACCACAAGCTCCAGCCCCACCACTCCTGACAGTGTAGCCAGCAGCGGCTGGCCGTCGCGGTTATCCACCACCACAACCACAAGCGAGTGGCCCTCCAGAACTTCCTCCCTGGTGTCTATCGCCTCCTCCCTTCCGGAGGACGATAACACCAACGACGACGGCCACGACGAAAACCTCGAGGAAGCGAGGGTCATGGCGGGGGGTGACTTGGTGGCGCCTCTGGCGCACCACTACGACCACCATGCCTATCATATCTACTATGGTGAGTGTGTGTGTGTGTGTGTGTGTGTGTGTGTGTGTGTGTGTGTGAGAATCATGAGGCAGGGGTGGTAGAATTTGAAGGTCACTCTTTGTTACCAAGCTCCAGGCGCTCCCACACGCACACCTTCCACCTGCCTTCCCTTCCAGTGTGACCCTTGAACGCCTTCACGGTCAAGGCTGAGCTGACATCCTCCGCTGCGCCGCGCTCACCGAGGTATTTGCCACTAGCAGTGTGCGCCCGAACCTCCAGCGTGTAAAGCCAGATGATCAGAAACTGGTTTGAAACGTGATATTTACATGTGTTGCACCAGGCTAAAATCAGCCTTAGGAGGGAAGTGGCGAGGCAGGGCGTCCACCTATACATGCTCCTACACTCCCTCCCACTCAAGCCTATTAAAACACTCATACATGCTCCTACACTCCCTCCCACCCAAGCCTATTAAGCCTCACGGGAAAGAGGGGCGAGCCTTGACACACCACACTGCACCAGGATAATTTGTGGAGCACATCCGGTAAAATTCACATCCGGGTGTGAGAACAGAGCGGGTTCACCCTGCAGCACCACAACCGACGCCTCCTCCCACACCTGGGCCGATCAGCTGATCACGCCACATGCGGCAGACTCCCGGCGAGGTCGCGCCTCCATTCATGCATCACAATTGTTCCTTATTCATCCCCGTCTCACGCAGCCATCATTTTTTTTGCAAAATGTGTAGAATTAAGAGCAAAATGTGAAGCAGTGTGTGCAGAGGAAGAGGTGAAGCTGAGGATACGTTTTAGTAAGGCAGTAGCTCATTGTGCACGCCATGCGCCTTCCACCGCGGGGCGGGTCAGTCAGGGATGCACCATCTGCCAAGGCCAGGCCTGGCTGCGCTGTGTTAGTAGAGATGGAACACGCTAACCACGCTGTTCATAATGATTCACCACTCCTCGTGTGTGTGTGTGTGTGTGTGTGTGTGTGTGTGTGTGTGTGTGTGTGTGTGTGTGTGTGTGTCTGAGAGAGAGAGAGAGAGAGAGAGAGAGAGAGAGAGAGAATATCATTAGGAAAATTTTCTGCCATAATGATGAGGAAGAAGAAAAGAAAAAAATACTTGGAAGAGACCGGTGGTGATGGTGGTGGTCGCTGGGTTCGTTGATGTGACGTAGTAAATCTGTTCGCTCACACTCACACACACACACACGGGGTATTTACAGGAGTTTGCCGTATCATTGTTGCAGCTTTGTCATGCCGCCTTGCAGTGTTGTGTGTAATGCTCTCAGTCACACAGCCCACACACGTGTTGCCTGTATTTAGGAAGAGCGTGGCGTGGTGTGGGTGCGGTACTTCCCCTCCCAGGACCTGGCAGAGGGGAGGGGGGGGAGAGGGATACGTGGCATCACCTGGAACCTGCGCGTTTCCTTGAACGTTGCATCAACAGGAAACCTACTGGCCGGCCACCTGCGTCATGCCTGGCTTCACGTGTACTATCTCTCTCTCTCTCTCTCTCTCTCTCTCTCTCTCTCTCTCTCTCTCTCTCTCTCTCTCTCTCTCTCTCTCTCTCTCTCTCTCTCTCTCTCTCTCTCTCAGAGAAAGCCAGAGAGTATGTAGGTCTGAAGACGAACATGAAGGAAACAAAGGTTATGCTCAATGACTCAGTAGACCATGGAATTAAAGCAGAAAATGGCGTAATAGAAAGTGTCCACAGGCATTATTTATTGATGGATGACTGTGTGCGCCAGAGTATGTATTGAGGACATGTCGAGATTAGGAAAGAAACTCTGCAGCAAAATAACAGTGGATAGAGCACTTTTGGTAAGCAACATAGTGTTATGAAACAATCTGTCACTTACCAAAGAAAAATATTTGTATTCAGTGCATTCCACCAGTCTTAAAACGCGTGGATCAAGAACCTTTCGTCTTACGAAACCCTGGAATGATAACCTCAATGTCCACATGAAGATAATAACACTTGACAATGACAAGTAGATAAGAAGAGATCATGGATAAGGGGAGCACACCAAGCCAGAAAACATCGTGATTGCAATCAAGAAAAAAAAAAACTTGATGTAATCTTCACAAGCTCGGAAATAACATTTTGAGTGTTCCTTATCACACCTCAGAAAATATGACACTTTCGTCATGCCAACACATCAACAAGATTAGGACAGATATGATGCAGCTCAGGGACAACAGTTATGAGTGTTTTTGTGTTGTGTGTTGAGGAGAATAGTTGTGCTTATAATGAGTCATATCCTGGCGCTGTGTTGCAGTCAGCATGTGAAAGAAATAGAACACAGGAATCCAGTTCAATAGAGAAAAGTATAAATTGACACTGAAAACATTCAAACAAAGATGTCTAATATATCCACAAGTTTACAATGGTTTAAATCATGTTATTTTCTATTACAGTACTGCCTCCTGTCACTCACATTTCACACATTTAGATTCTTCACATGATACTTTGAGCAGTGTTATAGCATAGTCTTGATGCATGCAGATAACAATACAGAAGAGGAATTTAGCGATATTCAAGGAAGTCTTAAGAACATTTGAGAATAAGGGAAGGTGCAAGACACTGTCAGGCCTACATGTGGCAGTCCCTCTTCACCTTACTTTGGAGTGATACTAACAGTTGAGGTGTGAGGGCAGGTATGGGAGTGGTGGTGGTGGTGTTGGTGTGAGTGTTATGTTAAGGTGGAATGGTAGCTATGGCAGTGGTGGTGTTGGTGTGAGGGTAGCTATGGGAGTGGTGGTGTTGGTGTGGGGGGTGTTGTGTTAAGGTGGGATGGTAGCTATGGTAGTAGTGGTGTTGGTGTGAGGGGTGTTGTGTTAAGGTGGGATGGTAGCTATGGTAGTAGTGGTATTGGTGTTGGGGTGTTGTGTTAAATAGGATGGTAGCTATGGCAGTGGTGGTGTTGGTGTTGGTGTGGGGGTGTTGTGTTAAGGTGGGATGGTAGCTATGGTAGTGGTGGTGTTGGTGTGAGAGCAGCTGTGATAGTGGTGTTGTTGGTGTGGGAGTGGTATACCTCTCAGACTGCTAGGTGTTTGTTGACGTGAACTAAACAGAAGTGAAAGCACATGTGCCTGGAGGACAGTCAGCATCAATGCCATGTGAAGAAAACTGGAAAGTTCTATAGTCAGTGTCATGGACTCTGACATTGGTAGTAACTCAGACATGGTAACACTGCATCATACTCTCACCTAGTAATTGGTGGTATTTTGTAATACTATGAAGAATTACATTGTCTTTCTACAAGTGGAGATGTAGTGGGATTAAGGACAGGCTTCAGAATATAGGAATGTTTGGGTGTAGGATACAGGAAGGAAGGTGTAGGAGACAGCCATGATAAGTCCTTTGAATATCAGCTGGAATATAGGTAATGTATGAATGCAGCGTGCTTGAAGGAAGGTGCAGAAGACAGACAAGGTACCCAAGGCCTTTGAATAATGAATACAAGCTGGAATATAAGAATGCGTGAAGGAAAATGTAGCAGACAGTCAGGGTACACAAGTCCTTTAAATAACATCTGGAGATTTTAATTCATGAGACATAAATGCATAGGAGGCAGTGCAAGTGTTAGTGCAGTAGTGAGAATAAGAAGTGGGTACATTAATTCAGATCACCAATACTGTGCATGCTTCTGTTTGGAATGATGAATTTAATGATTGTTTAAGTATGTAGTCTTTTTATTTATACTGATATTCTCTTGTTCATTCATCATTCTGTTATCAAAAGGTCTTCTATCTAGTTTTTCTGGTCTTGTTTTTTAAGTTCCAGAATTAGACAAACCATTTCTTTTCTTCATTAGTTTATTGACAACTATAATATATCAAGCCTTCCCATACATGACAGCAGCCCTCCATACACTTGATATGGCTGCACTTGTGTGGCAGCTTTTGGATCTGTGAAGAGTTTTTATGTTTTCATGTGAGTTGATCAGCTACAACTGCATACTCTTAACTCAGATAGCACTACAAACTCATTATTTTCCACATTCCTCCCCATGCACAAGCACATGACAGAGAAACAGACTTAGGGTAAATCTTTTGGGACTGACACCATAGTGGGCCCCTCCCTTCCCCCATCCCCCACACCTTTTTCTCTCTCTCTCTCTCTCTCTCTCTCTCTCTCTCTCTCTCTCTCTCTCTCTCTCTCTCTCTCTCTCTCTCTCTCTCTCTCTCTCTCTCTTCCACTAGTACCTCCCATACATAAAAAAGGAGTAATGAGAAACCATTGTGTTACAGGAGGGATGAAGTCGGTGGGTCGGGGTGAGGGTGGTTCCTTACAACCCCGTCTCACCCGGGAGCTGGCTATGTCCCCAGACTACACACGGCCCAAGCGGTTAGACCTTCTGCTGGACATGCCCCCCGTGCCCCGTGAAGCCTCCCTCAAGCACGCCTGGAATGCAGAAGACCGCTCTTTAAATATCTTTGTGAAGGTGAGCCTCATTTAACTCTTTCATTACATTATGGAACAGTTCATAACAATAAAGGCTCTGTTTACAGTCTTTTAGAGTGTCTAGAAAAGAAAAGGGAATGAATTAGAGTATCCAATGTTTAGCCAATGTAAGTACACTGTCTTTTTGAGTCTCTACATGAAAGAGAAGGGAATGAAAGGAGTAGATTATCGAATTGTTCAGCCAGTGTGATGCTCAATGGTGGCTGTAGAACAATAAGAGATGTCTCAGATTGCTTTGTGACCAAGGAAACATGTCAGTTAGCATTGAAAGTGTTGATGACTCTGTGACTTGAACATGTTAATTTCTCATGACCATTTTCCATATGCTCAGAGACTCTGCTTTTCATTTTTGTGTCCAGTTACATGCCGTCCTATCTTGATGTATCCCCCAGCTGTGGCTGTAGAGGGTGATGAGCAGTGTTATGTAATTTCTAGAGCTGAAGCAGGTATATATGTTCACTGGTCAGTCTCACGATGAACAGGAAACTTTCTGGTTTGTTAAACAGTCCAACGGTATTCTTGTCTAGACTGAATGCTGTATGCTGCATTGTAGAATATGTTGTATTGCACAGTGATACCCAGTAATACTCAACATTTACACTTTTATCAATCTTAATTAGTACATATAATAATGCATATAGAACATCTCAAGATGTGATGCTGGCCAGCTGCCCATACACAATATGTCACATCTAGTATAGCTTTCTTGGTGACAGTGGTTGGAAAGCCTGTCTGTTCCTTATGAGCTTCATTACTTCACATTTTAGGAGTTTTAGTTTGACCTTATATGGTATCACATAGTGTTTATAGTTTAAAATAACTGGTATTATATATAAGACTCATATTGGAGCGTGGAATCTATCCTGACTTTCCACACTTCAAGATTTCACTAGTCTGGCATCATCAGCAGAACATTAGTACCTAGATGATAAAACCTGCATGTCATAGCCCATTTCACCATCAACTGTCACTCGTTTTATTGCAAGTTTTATTGGAGCCTCAGTGATGACAACTGATTCCTTTCAAGGAGGACGACAAGATGACCTTCCACCGGCACCCAGTGGCCCAGAGCACCGACTGCATCCGAGGGCGGGTGGGCTACACGCGGGGCCTCCACGTCTGGGAGATCCACTGGTCCACCCGGCAACGTGGGACACATGCAGTGGTGGGCGTGGCCACTGATGAGGCACCCCTCCACTCTCAGGGTTATCAGGTGAGCAGGTGTTTCTATGCCATTAGAGATGATGGTTCACAAGTGTGGGCCTGTGCCCACACCATTGTCACTCACAGGAAAGAGCCTGTCATCAGTTTTTGTCACCCAGTAGTCAGCCTTTGCTGCGGGAAACCAATCAAAGACATTAGTTCACTTGTATGATCCTGTGTCCACACCACAGTCATTCAAACAGAAAGAATTTTTAAAGTTTTGTCATCCGGTAGTCAACTTCTGTAGTTCATGTCTAAATATGTATGATTCAAGATAATGGAAAGAAAGGTGTATTTGTAATTTACAAATGATAAAAATGAAGCTGGCCCTCTCACATAACAGGAGTTGATCTGAGCATCAAGGCAGAAAAACAGTCAGCATGGCTTCATATTTGACTTGTTGCAAAAATATAGCTTCAGAATCTCATTTAAATGAACTTTACATTACCAGTTTTTGTGAGTGAAATAATAGATATACAAAATCTGCCTTGTCAAGGATGAATAGCATTTGACATTCTCAAGATTGTCTCAGCTTAGGAGCCAGCTTAGCCTGTAAGTAAAGATGGTGTAATCTGAAGCATAGGACTTGTCTTCAGACTTAGATAATTATGATTTTATTTGCCCCCAAGGCTGTGCCTTTCTTCCAGGGCCGACAGAGCTAAGAATGTGAATGATGTGTGCATGAGTGTGTGGTACTTTGTCTGGGCCTCCCTCTGTGGGATTGCCAGCCTGGGATACAGATTTTATTTACCATTACAGTTTAGAGGAAGGATTTTATAGTTCTATCATAAATGTTGAATCTGTAACGAACTAATGTGTGTAGATATCATGGCTAAGTAGAGACGAATTATTTAGGTGGCTCTAAATTCCAGGTTTATAATAATAACACTTTTTTTTTAATAATCCTGTAAAGTTGGGGTATATAATGAAATGTTTTAAACTACTCTGTAAAGTTGACAAATAATGGAAATATTCTTTTGATTTTTTCTTGTAAAGTAGAGATAAATAATGGAAGATTTAAGATTTTCCTTTAAGATTTTCCTGTAAAGTTGAGGCATAATGGAAGTACTGTCTTCAATTTTCATGTACAGACAAATAATGGAAAAACTGTTCTAGAATTTCCTGTAAAGTAGGGACTAAATGGTTTTCCTTGCACGTATTTGTTGCCTGATCAAAGTTGCGAGTGCTGCCTCCTCCTGGGCAATGTCTGCGTACTAACCATGCCTTTCTGCTTCAGAGTCTGGTGGGTAGCAACGATCAGTCATGGGGCTGGGACTTAGGACGCAATAAGTTATATCATAATGCAAAGCAAGGAAACTCTGGCATTACATATCCTTCACTATTAAACAATGATGAAACCTTTGTTGTGCCAGACAAATTTTTTGGTGAGTATTGTCTTGTGCTGCCATACTCATGTTCTGATTTATTTGAATAGTTGTTATGCTTACCTTAGATCTGTTGTCCAAATATTAGCTTGACATATAGAAAATGTCTGCTTTGCTTGTGGATTCTCATTAGACTTCATGATATAATGTGATACAAAGTGTAAAGCTTAATTTTCAATAACACCATTAGATAACAAAAGGAGCAAAATAATTCAAATCTTTTAGTGCCTGTAGTTCTGTTTTGGCTCCATTAAATTACCTAGGTTACTCAAATGAAGTAGTCTCATACTGTCAGTAAAACCTGTTAGTGCCTGTCTGTTTTGCCTCCATTAAATTGTCTAGGTTTACTCAAATGAAGTAGAGTCTCATGTTGTTTCTTGACTGTACATTAACCAGTGTGCTGTTCATCCACTTTGCAGTTGTCCTTGATATGGATGAAGGGACTTTGGCATTTGTGGTGGAAGGCCAGTATTTGGGGGTGGCGTTCCGAGGGCTCAAGGGCAAGAAGCTGTACCCAATTGTGTCGGCTGTTTGGGGTCACTGTGAAATCACCATCAGATATATTGGAGGGCTGGACCGTGAGTATTGCGTTCATCATCAGTTATAAAAGTGTCATCTGTGCCCATTGTTTGGGGAGACCAAATAAAGCAAAGATTCAGTTCAGTAGGGAAGGTACAATTTTTCATAGAACACTTAGCCAGCTAGCTCTCTTGGTACATAGTGAAAGGATTTAGTAGATCAGTAAAAAATGAGCACAATATTTACTCTTTGCCAAGTATTTTCCCAGCACCTTTAACAGAGTTAGTATTGCATCATTGTCTCTTGGGTAACTAGTGAAGAATTGCTAAGACTTTTTTGAGTGTGAGCTCACATCATTGGTAAAGAACAGACTACAATTTTAGTTCTGTTCCTTGTATTTGTACAAAATACTGATTGGTTTGCTCTCCTCCCTCAGCCGAACCGTTGCCACTAATGGACCTGTGCCGGCGTGTGATACGACAGGCAGTCGGGAAGCCTCGCCTCTCCAGGATTGAGGAGCTGAACTTGCCTCCCTCAATCACGCAGTACCTCCTGTACCATGACCGCAGGTGATAGTGTGAGGTGGGCAGCAGTCCTCACATCCCTCCTGCAGCAGCGACTCTCCGCCCCGGCCCGTGGCCCCCGGCCCCAAGCCCCCAGCCCCCAGCCCATGGCACTCCTGCCTTAGCCCAGGTCCCAGGGGTCATACTGCAGTGTGCTGGGGCAGATGAACTCCACCTCCACAGTATCAGTTGTTTGATAATCAAAACATTCTCTCTATGGAGGTGTTTTTACTGATGGAATTATGTGTGCCATATGGCATGTTTAGTTTATGAGCATAATTTTATGCACTTGATCGTTTCATTACAGAATATTAGATTTTGAAACAATGTAGGCAGTTTCATTTAGATGGCCATAACCAGAGGCCAGTGCAACATCTGCTGGTAGCAGCAGTCAAGTGCATACATGAGACTCTTAGATATACATTTGTGTATGTGTGTTAGTGTGGCCACCAGCCATTGTGATAGACCAGACAGACCAGCGTGCCACCCTACTCCTCAGGAATGGCCGGAAATGGAGGCACTGAACAGGGCAGCATGCGTGTCTTGCACAAACATTGCACCAAGTTCCAGGACAATCAGCAGTGAGAAAAGTGGTGGTAATGCAAAAAATGTACTTGAACAATGTATCTCCTTTTGGACTAAGTGTGGTGAGGAAGGCAAAATGTGATTTGTGAATGAGATCAATGTGGTGGGTGGCATGTATTGATAAAAGAAGCACTGCAGCAGCTGGCCTCCTATCCCTCATCCCAGTGTGGCAGGCTGAAGGGTGAATCATAATGTCTTGCCCCTAGTCCTTACTCTATTAAATTTTGGGCTATGCCATGGATGCTTCACTGTTTTATGTATTTTTTACTGTTATTTAAGGTGGAATAAAATTGAAACCAGAATACCTTGTCCAATACCAGATGATGAGGCACTCCCATCACTTGGGGCCAAGTGGTTACGACCACAACCCAGGACAGACTTCCTTAATTGCCAGTTATTTAATTCAGTTCCATCATTGTACTGTATGCTTAAGTATTTTTAAAGTGCCATTTGCAGTAAGACTTTGGTAGGACTGGCAAGGGCTCAACTCACCAGCATGTCATGGCATCAAGATCTACTGTTCTAGTGTGTTCTTATACTCCAACATCTCACCTAGTACGCAGCATCTTTGTACAAAAATATTAAATATTAATACAATTCACAGTTTTTCTGGCCTATCTAGCCATAATTAC
>NC_087158.1:550000-557500 GCF_035594125.1 Scylla paramamosain | reverse complement strand
TTTTTTGTTCCTTTTTTCCGGTTTGATGGAATGGAAGTTAAGTTACCACCACCATCACCACCACCACTGCTACCACTACCACTACCACTACTGATGCTCCACTGAACCTACTATACATGAATTATTTTTCTTTACTGTAATTTTATGTAACTCATATGTAATACATCAGAAAGCATCAAGAAGTGTGTCGAGTAGTTAGTGTGCATGTAACTCATGGTAAATTAATCCTTTTTTTTCTGCCATAGTATTCAATCAGCTTTGTTTATCTTGCTTTGCCGGAATTTATCATCTGTTGAGGGAATTTTCAGTTGCCAGATAGAATTAAGTCATATGATTAAGATTTGGAGCATATAAATTGTTTAATATTCTTAGGCTGTCTTAGAGACAGGAAACAATGGTAGGGATGAATGGAATGTGAGAGGAATGAATAGAAACAGCCTTGAGAACAGTGATGAAAGATTCTCCATTATCTAAGTGGGTCAGACGCAGGGAAGGGAACGTGACTATTGTAAACCATCTCTGCTTTTGAGCCAGGATGTAAAGTTTGCCAGACAAGCTGGGCAGCTGACCCCAACACTGCATGACGTGGTGAGATCCAGTCATCTCCGTAAGGACCAGAAGCAAATACCTATGTGATAGAATGCTTGTGAATAAAAATGTCAAGACGGCCTGGTATACGTTCAGATAGATGGATGTGTTGCAGAGGCTAAGATATGAAGAAATTCTTATGAATGTTAATTACATGAATACTCTTCTTGGATTAAGGGAATATCAGTCTGTTAGGTATATCGTGTATGCAGTGCGTAAAGAAATGCCTAAGTCCTCAGTATGGTTGGTTGGGAAGGATAGGATTATATATCTTAATTTAAGAATGTCGCAGTAAATCTATTGTACTACATAGTCAGTGAGTATTATGACATAATAGATAACCGATTACTCTCAGCCAGTTTCTTCATGTTTTAGAGAAATTATAGTAGTCACTGTTTTAAACTAGTAAGTAGAGTATTTGTGGCATTGCTCGGATAGGAAGACAATGTACTTGTGGACAGAGTGACACAGGAGACTAATTGTGGTGTTTTGGTACACAGGTTGTTTAATGTCCAGAGTAGGTCATCGTAAGTGAAGTCCAGGGGTCCTCATCAGTGATGTCACCCCCTTGCTGCTGCAGCTGCTGCATCACACCCTCAGGGAGTTTTCTTCTTTCTACCACTTTTAGTATGTCGTATGATGAAGTGTGTGTGTGTGTGTGTGTGTGTGTGTGTGTGTGTGTGACATATGATATTCGGTGATGAGAAAACACTGAATGAGGCGGAAGAATTTCCTGTCTGTAAACATTCCAGTTATCTTCAGAGAACAACTGGACACAGTGGTGTAGCAGCTTACATATGTACTGAAGTGCTATACATCTTGTGTCTCTATATGTCATTCTCCTAAGAACACGGCAGTTGAAGTGTCAAAGAAATTCAGTGTTTCTACTTCCAGCCTGTTTTATCATCACCTAATCCCAGTGGGTCTGTATGATGGCTGGGTGGGGGGAGTCCTGGGGAGGGAAGGGGAGGAGGGGACTAGAGGGGGTGGTAATCCTGTAGACTGTAGAGGACAGTGTAGTGGGTAGTGTAGAGGGTAAAGGGCTCTTCTCTCGCACTCCTTGCTCGCACCCGTCTTCCTTCCTGTACCACCACCCCACTCAGGATGTGCGTGCGTGCGAAGGAGCGTGCGCGCGGGATTCGCCCAATGTCTTGATCTCATGATGGCTGAAGACAGGTGTATCAAGCGCGCGCGCACGCACGCAGAGAGAGAGAGCGCACGAATGTTATAGTCATCCCTTCCTTTCCTTCCATTCTTTTCGTTTACCATTACACTTCTGCACTTATGTTCTAGACTCCCCACAGAGTGACGTGGCGACACCTATCTCGGCAGCGTGGAGGCACAGGCCAAGGGAAGGTCCCACCATGAAGGTAAGTCCCATGGCACATCAAGGACACCGTCTTGTTTGCTTTCTGATGTATGTTGTGTTGTCAATATCAAGTATATATTTACTGATGTATGTTGTGTTAATAAAAAGGTGTTGTGTGTTTACCGATTTGTTTATTTTACACCCACGAGGTTATCAAAGTAAAATATAAACGACTAATTTATTAGGTAAAGAACACAATGCGGGGAACGCGCATACTGCGGGGATATGAGAGAGAGAGAGAGAGAGAGAGAATGTAGGAGACAAAACTTCGTCGCATATAGGCCATATACAAAGCTGTTACGCGGCCCTGTCTCTGTATCCATAATTAACCAGTCTAAGAATACCAATGTTCATTCCTCGTTACAGTGACATAGAACCGCTGCATTGGACACTAAATGAAGGAAAGACTCGATTCTAGATACAGAGACGGGACCACACGAGTGAAAGCCCTGTATACAAGCACACACACACTAACACACACAAGCTTGCAGGGGGGGAGAGAGGCAGAGAGATCCAAGGTTCCAAGAGTGTTGCTGGATGACCGTCTCTCCTGTCGTGGCTGTGTGTCTCTCGTGGCTGAGGTTCGAACACACCGGCCATGTTTCCCCAAGCTCCGGGAACTGTCATAACGCAGGGCTGGAGGAGTCACCCACACGTCCTCACCACGTGTCCTTCCTTCACTCTTGGGGAAAAATATAGAAGTGAGTAACTTATCTATTTACTTACCTATTTACGAGTATTTTTACTTATTATTTATTTTGTGTCGGGATCAAGAAATACACTTGTCTGCTAATTTAAAGGGACAGATTTTTATTTACATACTAGGAAGACGATACTTCATCTTTGGCTTCTTAATGATAATACAGATCAGAAACGTCTAGAGGCGTGACTGAGATGGAGTGGGCGTGACTGAGGTGGTGTGGGCGTTATTGAGGTGATGTGGGCGTGACTGAGATGGTAGGAGGGGCGTGACTGAGATGGCAGGAGGGGCGTGACTGAGATGGCAGGAGGGGCGTGACTGAGATGGTAGGTGGGGGATGACTGAGATGGTGGGAGGGTGACTGAGATGGTGGGAGGGTGACTTGTGGTGGTGGGGGCGTGACTGAGGTGGTGTGAGCGTGACTGATGGAGATGTGAGCGTGACTGAGGTGGCGTAGGCGTGACTGATGGGGATGTGGCCGTGGCTGAGGTGGTGTGGGCGTGACTGAGGTGGTATGGGCGTGACTGAGGTGGTGTAGGCGTGACTGAGGTGGTGTGAGCGTGACTGAGGTAGTGGGGGCGTGACTGAGATGGTGGGGGCGTGACAGAGATGGTGGGGGCGTGTCACGTGGAGTAACGGGGAGTGTGTGGCGTAATGGAGGTGTCATGGTATAGGTCTGCCTCTGATATAAACCTCTAGATCCCACCCTCCTTCACTCTACTACCTCACTTCTCCCTCCATTCCATCTTCTAGTTATTCTTCCCCCTACCCATCATCGCTGGTCTCTCCTTTTTCTCCCATTCCTCCTTCCATCTCCTCTCGCTCTCATTCTGATGCCCCTTTCCTCTCTTATTCCTCCTACCTCCCCTCGCTCTCCTTCCCTCCCCATATTCTTGCTGGTCCCTCATTCCTCTCGTGCTCTCGCTCTTCTCCCCTCCCGATTTTTGCTGGTCTTCCCTTCCTCTCTCATTCTTCCTTTTATCTTCTCTTGTTCTCCTTCCCCTACTTATTCCTGCTGTTTCCTCCTTTCTCTCCCATTCCTCCACTCTCTCTCCTTCCCCTCCCTATCCTTGCTGCCCACCCTCCCCTTCTCCCATTTTTTTCTTCCATACCTTTTCGTTCTCCTTCCTCTCCCTTTCCTTGCTTGTCCTTCATTCCTCCTTCCCCTCCTCTTTTATTCTTCCTTTCACCCCTATCTATATCCTTGCAAGTCCTTCCTTTCCTCATTCCAACGTCCTCTTCCTCTCGTTCTCCTTCCTGTCTCCTATCTCATTGTTGGTTCCTCCCTCTTTCTCAATAGTGGCACGCTACTCTATCTTGTTCTATTACCTCCCTTTATTAGTCTTCGTCTTTCATATTCTCCCGCTTTATTCGTCCTTGGCGTCCCTCCCTCCATTCATCCTTGTTTTATTTCATCTCTCCCCTTATTCGTCCTTGTCTTATTCTAATCTCTCCTTTTATTCGTTCTTGCGTCATTTCATCTCTTCTCTTATTCGTCCTCGTCTTATTCTAGTTCATCCCTCCATTCATCCTCGTCTTATTTTAGCCCTAATCTTTATTCATACTCGTCATATTTCATCTCTTCCTCTATTCGTCCTGTCTTATTCTAGCTCCTCCTTTTATCCGTCCTCGTCTTTATTAATTCCTCTTTTTATTTGCTCTGCATCGTCCTCTTAACACCTTCCTTTTTTAATAGCTCGTGTGGTAGTTAACATCACAGCTAAATTAAACATGAAAATACATGTAACTCAAACCTTTCACCGGTATACGAACCACCTAACAGCACCAGAAGTAATGAATTAAAGCATTATAAGCACCTACAAGAAAGAAGGTGATTAAAAAGAATACATTTTGTAATTTCTATCCAGCTTAAAGATTCGGGGTGGCTGTAGTACAAGTAAAGATATTTCAATGATAAGTAATTAAGGAAAGATGTTCCAAATGGCAATGCAAGGATTGAGCTTCAGCCTGGATCACATTGACAGTCCACAACAGTGCGTCAGAAAGTAGATTAATATTCCATCTTTCAGTTTGGTAAAGGAATTTAGTCCTTATTCTTTCTCCCTCCACTTTATTCCATTCCAGTCCAGTCGAATCCAGTACAGTCCAGTCCAGTCCACTCCAGTCACTCCTCGTCCTTCACTCTGCCAATATCCATCCAGCCCCCTCCCCCCCCTCTCTCTCTCTGTTCCTCCATTAGCGCATAACTTTTTCATATCCCTTCCTCTCTCCATTTCCTCTTCCACGTCTACCTCCCTTCACGCACAAAGGACGCATGTATGGCAATAATGGCATTCCTAGCTCGCTCGCTACTATATTCTCCCCTCCTTCTATCTCTATACGGACGAAATTATCATAATTTTCACAACCATAACCACAAAACTAACAACTTAACCACCATCACCACGATGTTTAATTACCTAACTACCGTAACCACCTGGGTGGAAACTATCAATCAATTTTCACTTCCATCTCTGCAACCATACGCTAAACTGCCGTTATTATGACCACCACCATCACCGCCACCGCCATCCTCGGGCGGAAATAGTATTTATTCCTTCTTCCCCCACTTTATTCCATTCCATTCCAGTCCAGTCTTCGTCCTTCACTCTGCCAATATACATCCAGTCATTCTCTCTCTCTCTCTCTCTCTCTCTCTCTCTCTCTGTTCCTCCATTTGTGCATCTTAACTTTTCATATTCTTACCCTCCCCATTCCCTTTTCCACGTCTATCTCTCATTCACTCACAGAGGACGCATGTATGGCAATAATGGCATTCCTAGCTAGCTCGCTTACATAATCTCTTTCTCTCTACAAGGTCGAAATTATTATTTTCACCAACCACAAGACTAACAACTTAACCAACATCACCATGATAATTTATTACCTAACTATCGTAACCACCTGGCTGTAAACTATCAATCACAATTTTCACTTCCATCTCTGCAACCATTAGTTATATTATCGTTATTATGACCACCACCATCACCGCCATCGGCACCACAATTGTCACATCACAACGACCATTATCCTCACCTAATTATCACCACCACCACCACTGCTTACAAAATCATTAGTGTTATCACCACCACCGTCACTGTTCCTACGTCTCCATCACCATCACCGGAAATTGAACCACGTGGGGTTAACTAATTGTCACTATCATTCTCTCTCTCTCTCTCTCTCTCTCTCTCTCTCTCATCACCTACACCACCACAATCAACACCATCACAGCCACCTTACGTATATATAAACACTAGACTCACCTTAGGCCGGGAACCGCAGTCTTACCTTAGCCTCGACTGTCTCGCCGCTTGCACTGAGAGAGAGAGAGAGAGAGAGAAGGGAGGGGGAGATGGCTCTACTGCACGTGCTGGTATAAGCAGTGAAGCATCGACCATCATTATCAACAGCGCATGCGTATTAATTCTGACCACCACCATCGCTATCTTCATTACATCACAACGACCATTAACTTTTTCTCTATCATCATCACCATCATACACCCGTCATCATCTCCGTTAAATGACACGTTTAATTTCATCCTAACCTACTTAATTATCACCATCATCCACCACCATCTTCATCATATCACAAAGACCATTATCCTCATCTAATTACCATCACCACTAGTATAAATCAGATTATTAAGTAATTATCATTAAGTCGACAGTTATGTCAACTTAATTATCACCATCATCACCATCACTATTCTCATTAAATCCCTACCATTATTCTCATCTAATTATCACCACTACCAATGCTTATATGGGTCATGATCACCACCACCACTATCACCAGAAATGAAAACACGTGGAATAATTATAAATTTCACTACCAATACCTCGCTCTCTCCCTCTCTGCCATCACCCACACCACCACAATCATCACCATCATTACCACAACCACCTAATGCAACACCAAACTCACTTGACACCGGAGACAGCAGCCTTTCCTTGTCTCTCCCTCCACCACGACTGCCTCGCCGGCCGCACTGAGAGAGAATGGGAGGGAGAGAGGGGAGGGAGGGGAAGGAGAGGATGGAGCAGCTGTATGTAGCGAAGTGTGGAAGCATGTTGTTAATGATTAGTTCCCAAACAGTCATTCAAGAACATACAAGTATGTTGCTGTTCAGTGTGTTCCGTACATAATCTTGCCTTTTCTCCATGTACTTGTCTCCCATGAAGAGGTTCTGAATACTCAAGGCTTCATTAGCGTGTAGTTTCAACTGTTCTGGTAATTATATATCATCATTGGATATGTCTTCAGTTATAGAGTTTATAGACAGACAGTCTTTGAGAGTAAAGTAACAGCCTTAAAGCAATTTCATTAGGTGGAGGGAAAATCTTACAAGCGACACCATGGCAAGAGCTGTGGGAGGCAGGGGAAGGGTGCACTTCAGGACATGGAACAGTGTGCACAATGCCATAAAAGAGTTAACTTGTGAAAGAAAGACTGATATAGATAGAAGTTTATTGAACAGTTCCATTTCAGCAATTATGAACACCATAACCACACAAAACATGGAAGGCCATTCGTGTGCCAGGACAGGCAGCCAGACACTTCTCTTTGACTTCACTCAGCATGACAAACAATGAACCTGCCAGTCTGTGGTGCTGCAGCTATTGCTGCCAGAGTGCAGCTGCAGCAACAGCGGAGGCATTGACTACCTGGGCCAGTCACAGGGGCTTGGGGAGCATTTTGGCTTAGCCATGAACTCTCAAGTTCTCATATTTAGTCACAATCCTTTCTTCCTCACATTCAGTAATGTGACATGAGACAAACAGTGATGGATGGGCTTGGCTGTGTCTGGACATCACTGACTGGTCAGACTTGATGAGAT
>NC_087158.1:532500-545000 GCF_035594125.1 Scylla paramamosain | reverse complement strand
GGAGTTGCCTCGGACCTGCAGGCTGACCAGTGGAGGAATCTCTCCCTCACTCTCTTCCTGCAGGCCTGGGACATCATCATCCAGGCCATCATCAGCCTCACCCAAGCCCATCCTGGAGTGAGCACTGAAGGGATCACTCTGCCTCCTCCTCGCTCCGTCCATGTCAAAGGTGCCAAGCATGTCGTCCTCGGCTTGTGAATGCAAGTTGGCCTAAAACAGCAATGTTGATGCATTGAACACTCAGTGTGGCATGCCCACACATAACAAGTTTGTGTATCACTGGCTAGTCCAGGATTTTCAATGAGTCACTTGTATATGCACACATCACACCTACGCTATACATCTCTTACACCCACAAATAACACTAAAAGCAAAATAGATGAACCATTACACAATGTCAATATGTCTTTCATCAGTCTCATCCTCTCAAGGGGTCATCAGACCACTGCTCTCATCCACCCCAAGAGTTATCAGAGCACTGCAGATCTAAGTGCAAGCAATTCATTTGATTTATCCTTTCTTTGTGTATTGTTGATTTAAGCAAGTTTTACAAAAATTAAGTGTGTACAGTCCTATCTATCTTTAACTAATACCACCTCCTAAGAACCCTCCCAGGGTGCAGTTACAACTGAGGAGTTTCCATTGATGCCTGTCCCTGCACCCCCTCCTTGCATGATCTAAGCCTTTCATTCTCCTCCCTCCTTTCTCTCACTGCCTCTAGCACTCTGTCCTCACACATCACAGGTCATCCTCTCACACCCACTGCATCCTCCACACTCCAATACACTCTCTTAATCACTGGCTGAGATGATCCAACCTGCATGTTCGAGATGAGTCTCATAACAGTCTGCCGGTCTTGGCGTGCACGGTAGGTCAGGGCCTGGAGAGCTGCCTGCTGCTGCTTGGTGTAAGACTGGATGTTGGCTTCCACTTGTGACTGAGCTTTCTTGAGGAACCTTGTCATCTGTGAAGCACAGGCAGGCATCAGTCTAACACTTAGCAAACGGTCATAATCATCACAATATTTTTTGATGTAACTAACCAGGTGTGTGAATGATGTGTGTATGAGTGTGTGGTGCTTTGTTTGGACCACCCCACTTGGGATTGCTGGTCTGGTATATAGATAGACGGACCACCCCACTTGGGATTGCTGGCCTGTTATATAGATAGACAGGCAGATGGAACTCTTTTAGTGCATGATGATATAGCCAAGAAAGGATAACAAAGGGAAAGTTTTCTCTTCTTTTTAAAATTTCAAAGAAGATGTTCCAAGCTATACACCATTCTC
Source organism: Scylla paramamosain (assembly GCF_035594125.1). Classification (NCBI taxonomy): domain Eukaryota; kingdom Metazoa; phylum Arthropoda; class Malacostraca; order Decapoda; family Portunidae; genus Scylla; species Scylla paramamosain. The sequence goes on along the minus strand of NC_087158.1, from coordinate 543,712 downwards.
CTTTACTATACCCTTTTATCAAACACAGGTGACAGGTAACGGGGCTAAACTCTAGTGTGCTGTGCAAGACTCCTTTAATAAAAGTAAACACACATCCTACCACAATGCACAGACTCTTTAATAAAACACATATTTGATAACCTTCCAACTTTAGATTATTTCAAAAGGCTTCACATCCTGTCTAGCAATGACATCATTCCAAACTTTTGTCTTATTCACACAAGAACAGCAGCAATATCTTAAGTTGCTCCTACATCTGGTCAAGCAGGAATGTTTTGTTGATGGAGAGGTAAGGCTCAGTACCTGCTGCTGAATGTCACTGAGAGCTGCATCAGTCTCTGGAGATCTGTCACCAGGGAACTCTGTAGGGGAGAGTGGTGGTGGAGACTGGCTGTCCAGGGCTGAGGGTAACACTAGGTTGAACACGGGAGAGTAACCATCACACTTCTGTAGCATCTGGATCTTGTTGGCATCACTCTGTGTCATGAAGGCATTCACTAATAGTGACATTAATTTAATATTGTTAGATCACCTTAATGTCACTTGGCTCATTTAGAAAATGCAAGTCCTGATATTAACAGATGCACATAACTTCTAGACAGATAGGAGTAAAAAAAATAAGGATTAGGATTCAGACAGCAGAAATTAAATAATAATTCATGAACAACTATAATGAATCAGATTGTCTCTTATCTTCTTTGTGAAGTGTCATATTGGTACAAATATGAGAAATGTCTGAATTTTATCTGTCTCTATTTATATAAGTAAGTTCCCCTCCTCTCTCTCTCTCTCTCTGCAGTCTGGCCAGCACTCAACATCCCCACTCTCCACACTCACAATAAGCAGAGTGCTGGCGGCTACATCTCCACCAATGCCCCGTATGGCATGCGTCAGGAGGTGGCAGTTGAGGCACTCGAGGACGGTCCAGCCACCCACCCTGCAGCGCCGCACCAGGAACCTCTGTCCCTCAGTTATGCCACCCAGGCCTAGGGTGACAGGACAAGCTCCCTGCACAATGATATAAGACTTGGAGATCATCTAAGCATAATTCACCCATCCTTCTCTTCAATCTATTTCCTCCATGGACACACCATAGATCTCAGGCCAGCCTTGCACTCAAATGATATCCATTGGAACCTAACTCTATGTGGAGCACTTGAAGGGGAGGAGGAAGGTAATCACTGTGCCTTCCCATAAAGGTAAAGGCAGCAAGAACAAGTGTAATAACAAGTGAAACAGGCTACCTCCATCTGTAGTGACATTAGCATGGTATGTACACAGTATGTGAGGAAGGCCAGCTCAGAGTGTATGTTGGGACAAGTAAAGTGATGGGCTGTGAGAGGATATAGAGGTGCATGATTTTAGTAAAGCTTAGATTGGACTTGCAATGTCAGAGTGTAATCTTACCATATATTTATAGAGGAATATAAATGTGCCAGTATCTCTGCAAGTCCTTGTTATTCTCCCATCACCACATTTACTCTAAAAATTCTTCTCCAATATTCAGTATCTATTTCAAATTTTACAGTTTTATCCAATATAGTCTTTAAATTGTGTGGTTCTAATTTCACATCTGTCTTTGTCCAGTTTTTCCAACAGATGATGTACAAGCCTTACCTCTATCATGTCTTCTATACCACAATCTATATTCTTCTATCATTCAAACATCTTTCCTTTCACAACACATGCCAGTCCTCCACACAGTGTGCCAGGCACTGTGTGCCTACCTTGAGGAAGAAGGGGTGTTGTCGCTCTGAAGGGCTGAGGTTGGGAATTCCGGCCACAAGGGATTCAGGAGACTCCTGCACATGCAGACGGATATTTAAACAACTGCATGCTAACTGCACCATCGTCGTTCTGTAACACCACAACAAAGTCAATAAGGAAACAGGTCAAGACTGTTTTAAATTTATATATCTCACACCAAAAGTTATAAAATTCTCTCATCCATAGTCTGTCTTATTTCATCTCTCACAATGTACTGATTTCCATTTCTATTGCCATCACACGATCCTGTAGTAATGCTAAAATAACAGGATCGCACCACTATTACAGTCTCCAACTCCTGCAGCTTCTTCCAAAGTTAGCAAAAGTTAACATTCAACAACATAAACTAAGATAATCTCTGAATGAGGAAAATGTTAAAATATTTAGGACTTAGCTTGAGAGTTGCTACAACCATTGAAATATTAAGCTTTCAATCTTAATGATGTTTTTAATTATTTCCTTCACTTGTACATATCTCAAAGTGTTACATATTTGTACCTAATGCTATTTACCCAAAACCGTAAACAGCATTATTAAATATATTTTGTGTTAATACTCATGAGTTTGTCAAATCAGTAAATCTGTCAAGCCATCTCTGGCAAGCAGTGATGGGGTTTTATATTATCTCGGCACAGGAGTTCCAGGAATAGTCTCCTAACATGCCAGTAGGTGTAACCCTGCTGCTCTCTGGTGTGCTGCTCACTGATGTACTACTTATCTATCCAGTCATCCTCACCTCCGTTTGCCTTAGTCTATGAGTACCGTCCAGCAGCCCTCGGCTTTCTTCTCTCGCTGTGTTTGTGGGTGCGGGCAGCCCACCATGCAAGAGCATTACACTTCAGACACAGGCCTTGCACAGGTGCCTCTTAGATCTAAGAGAGAATGCTTCTTAAACAAGGTCCCCAGCCAAAAGATTAAGTAATCATAACAAAATGTAATTAGAAATAAAGATCAAGGGCCTAACTGGTAGCATGTGTGTGAGTGCCTAATGCTAATGTGAATGTTTGTAGGAACAGGTGTTGAGTATAATTTGAGCCAACACAGCGCAGGGCAGGGTGGAAGAGACACCACACCAATCAAGTTCCACAACTGGGTAACCATTGATTTGTAATCAGATCTGCTGCTTAAGATAAGGTTTTTCAGATGCTGCAATGCCACTATCATCACTGTTTCAAACTAATATTCAATGTCACTTCATGGCACCTCACCACACCACACAGTTCAATGCGCCTTGCTTGCCAGTGCCTGTGCTTTCTGAGTTACTCCCCTGACCTTCACTTTCAGCACCAAACATTACTGACAGTCTCCTTGCTAACCTACAGCCACCACCAGGGCTCATTGGTGCTTGTGTCAAACTCACTAAAATAAAGTGCTTCCAATAACAATAACAGTCAATCGCTAAAAATACGTAAGGAACGTAAGTATTCTGTAAGAAGGTCGAACTTGAGAGCAACATATCAAGTAATTATTTAAATATCCTATGCATCACGACAAACACTCTGGCGGCCAGAGTAATCTAATCTGTGCGTCTTGAGGTTGTAAATGAAACTTGCAACACACACACAGACACACACACACACACACACACAAGGGTCACGTCTGTCTGTGTGTGTGTGTGTGTGTTGTAGCACGTCAACACTTCACTGCACTCCTGTGTTGGGTGAGTGACACAACACAGCACGTACACACCTCACGTCTGAAGGAGGAAGTGGTGACTGAGAGTGATGAGTGTGTTTGCTCCCAGGATGATAAGACGCAACACAACCACCGCCACCACGGCCTTGACTCCCCATCCCCCCTTGTCTTGCCTTGGCCTCAACTGTTGCAACATTCACCGCACCTCCACACACCACACAACATTCCCTGCAGCACACCCTGCCCTGCCCTTCCCTGCCTCACCTGGCCACACCTTCCGTCTCCCACCGCCGCCGCCCTCTCCAGTGGCCTCTCTACTACAACTTTTACTACCACACACACTACCACTCTACACATTACATCAATGGTCCCTGCCTGGCTGTTCTGCCCTTGTGACCTTATTATTATCGTATTCAAAAGTTATATTAATCCAGTTATTTGTTATTTATTTGTAGTGGATATACGGAAAATTCATTGGTTTACTGAAGTGCCTTTAGTTAATTTGCTTGTTTTTTTCTTATATTTGGTAGAAATGATGCGTATTTGGCAGTTCAGAGTGGAGGAGGCGCGTCTGTAAAGGGTAATTCCCCAGCAGCAGCGCCCTTGCCTGCCTGGACCCTGTGACCTTCCAATTGTGTGTGTGTGTGTGTGTGTGTGTGTATGTGTGTGTGCAGTGCCGCACGTTTATCGTGGAAATTATATGATCCAACCCGCGCCTCTGTCTCTCGCTGCATAACGAATGGCTTTGCTTGAATGGCAGTCATCTGGTTATTTCACCTGGTGAGGCATGATCCTCCCAAGTGTGCAGTCAGTACTAAACAAAAGAAGGTTGGCCATAAATGAGTCATCAAGAGGTTTGGCCCGGGGAAATAACTCACATTCCGGAGATGGAAGCAGTTTTATCCTATTACATGTAGCTACAAGAATGATCGACTGGTTGAATGCATCTGCCAGTACCTATGTGTACATGAACTCACTAACCCACAGCTTTACACTTGCAAGGACTGTAATTAATCGTTACGAGCGAACAAAGCGATGGTGCTTACCCTGTAATATGCAGGTGAGATAATTAGGTGTTCACTGTCTTACGCAAGGCTATGTAATCGGGAAAGAAAACACCCATGAGACTATAACTACCAAATCTCTGGGAGCTGAGAAGACTCTTTTTGAGGGAATAAAGCGGCAGTGCTTACTCTCTAATATGACTTTTAGATAATTAGTTGTTCCTTGTCTTATCTCGCGATGCTATGCAAAAAAAAAAAAAAAAAAAAAAAAGGGACGGATGTAGATTGGTAGTCTTTGTGGCCTTTGAGAATAGTCTTATGGTAGTTACATACCTAATTAGGTGGTAGCTGTCTTATACGATGTCATGCAATCGAAAAAAAAAAAAAACGTGAGAATGTAGCTAGGTAGCTTCTGTAGCCTTATAAGCGAAGACAAAGGCGGTGCTTGCTCTCTAATACACTGGCTAGATAATTAGGTGTTCCCAGGCCATGTAAAGATAAAACACGTATGAGAATGTAGCTAGCTAATCATCTCTGTGGCCTTTGTACTTTATGAGGGAACAAACCACTGGTGTTTGCTCGCTAATACGCCGGTTAGATAATTTGATGTCCCTTGTCTTATGCGAGGCCATGTAATAGAAAAAAAAAAAAAAACAAGAGAATGTTACTAATCAGTCTTTTTGGGCTTGAAAATAGTCCTTATGAACGAACAAAAGGACGGCGCTTGCTCTCGAATATGACTTAGATAATTAAGTGTTCCCAGTCCTGTTATATGCAATGCCACTCGCATTGACAGCTCGGCCCGTCCCTCTCAGTGCCTGCAACATGTAGGGCGTTGCAAATAGCTTATCTTTTCACAAACCAGCTCACCTTTGAACCAGTTACTGCGGTGGAAGAAAGGATAGCAGCATAACATAAACCTAACAGCCGAAAGGTGTGAATTGTTTTTGATGATCCCTTCCTTAAGTCACCCTCCGCCCTTCATATGAAGCTTTTACCTTCCGATAAGTTAGTCCACCACGGATGACAAGAGGCGGGGGACTGAGTGGAGGAAGGCACGCACTCGCTATCTATATACGAGTGTTATATAGGTCGACACTCCCACACGAGGCGGCATAGACAAAGCACCACGCACTCATGCACACATCAGTCACCTTCCTCCATTGTATAACTATATTCTAAACTCTGGATGGATTCCCTTGATGTATTTGTTCAAGTTTGTTCAATTTTAACATTATGACCAAATGTAATCCACCTTATAATTAACACTGGTAGGCAACACAATATTCCATGAACTTAAAACAGACTTTATTAACATCAATTATTCCGAGTCTATAATTCCTTGACTTAACGAGCTAGTTTTGGTAGTTTTACATTACATCACAATCAATGTCGGGGCCTCCATACCACAGCCATTCCCTGCTATAAAAAAGGTGCATGCGTACTCCAGTCATCCCTCACACACCTGTACAGACTTTACTCATGCACGACACCTTCACCTTGACACACTCTTACAAGGACCGTATATTATATGTTACTATTATGCATCATACTGGTCAAGCTAGGCGATTTTTTTAAGAACGTCTCTTTTAAGCTCAAACTTGTGAATGAGAGAGAGAGAGAGAGAGAGAGAGAGAGAGAGAGAGAGAGAGAGAGAGAGAGAGAGAGAGAGAGAGAGAGAGAGAGAGAGAGAGAGAGAGATTTACATGTGTACTTGGCTGTATCATTCTTACAAGAAATATGTCACAATGGATTATCAGATTCAAGTACAATAAACCTCACAAAGAGTGGACTACAACAGAATGGCATGACAGCAAGTTTCTAATAAGAGGACCTGAAATATAGACTACATTATAGACTCAGAGTACAAATAGTGTTGCTCCCTCAGTACACTCCTGCCCTCCCTTAAGCTCGACATGTCCACCACCCACACAGACTGAACCAGTCATGTGTCTGGAGCCACCCAGTGAAAAGCAAGTCTCTCTGGTGCTTTTGGCTTACAAGTTACACAAAAAAGAAAGAGAAAGAAATAAGAAAGAGATCAGGGATTGTGGTGCTCCTTAGTTGTCCATTAGTAACAGTCAGAAGTCTGTTAACATCCCACCTGATAACCTGACAAGTGAGGGATTCTAAGATCATGGAGGGAAGACATAAGGTGCAGCAGAAGTGAATATGGAAGTACTTGAATTGACCAGGGCTGTATGAAGAAAGACACAGCAACAGCAGCTCAAGGGCATTCAAGTCTTGGCTGATTCCCTGCACAGAGTTGGCATGCAGAGTGAGGTTCATCAGGTTATGAAGATGAACATAATGACAGAACTTTGAGGACACTCCTAAAATACTCTTTTTAAGTTTTCATGTGTGTAATTCATATGTCTGTGTAAATACTGTAAGGCAAATAGCAGAGAAAAAGATACTGGTTTTCATGGGGTGGCTCCTGAAGTATGTACAATTTATATGCTCATCCTTTCAAGATTATATCTTTACACATTAGAGGTGCTGTGGAGGAAGCACAGTACTGGTGCAGGTGATGCCACACACAGCCACCACTGCACACCATACAAAATCACTTCCTCCTAAACTATTAATTAATAACAGAGAAAAATGTCTGGCAGCCCTTGACCACAATGACTAAGTTAACCAAAGCCAAACACACACTTGGGTGTACTCAGCAACACTGCATTCCAGCAGTTGTGGGCACACAGAGGTGACTTTGAGGGAAACTGGTGGTGGTGGTGGTGGTGGTGGTGGTGTTAGATGTGGTGGCTATTTGTTGGGGAAGGCAATATAAATATAGTCATATACACACAAAAATATATGTATAAAAAAATCTTAAACATGGATTACCACCATAAGGTCAAATTCATTAATGGATAACAGCTTTTTACAAATAAAAAATACAGCATCAATAATCTTCAAGAAATGTGAAGTGTGCAAAATAATGTAAGTGAAGTATGGATGAATGTTCTGCACTGTACCACATGCAATCTTGATGGTAACTGTCTTGCATGTTCTACCCTCCATCCATACCATGTGCCATCCTTATATTTGCTATCTGTCTTCTATGTTCTAGTCAAGGATGGTGCTAGGCTGGGGATCCACTCACTTTTTTCTTTCTTTTTTCATATTTTCCATGTGGTGGCCAGGATATCAAGATTCACAGGAGTAGCAGTGACTTGCTCCAAGAGACAGCTGAGTATGTGTGGCTAAGTGGCATGAGGCAGAGGTGAGGAGCACTCTGAGGTGTCTGGATGGTGTGGCAGCCTTGTCTTGGTTATGTGCATATCCTCATAATGTTCTCTTGACATAAACTCCTCGGCTGTCTGAACAATGGAGGAATTCCCAGCACCCTACTCATGGTGGTCAAGATGTGAGTAGCTGTGGTGTGAGGTGATGGCTGGCATGGCAAATATTGGCTTTGGTTCTGGAGGATTGGGGTGTCACAGTCCAACCGCTCATTTCAAATACTGCGTGTCTTTGATACATAAGTCTCTGCTGCTAGGTGAGCCTGGTGTGGTCGTCTTATCAAGCGTTGGCTGCTGCCCTGTGGCTTCCTGTTATGTCCGTCCCATGGGGGAGGTCTAAGGAGCAAGCATCAGATATAGATGGGTAGATGTGATATACTTGTTATGGTACATGCAGACCATTATACTGTAGACAACCAAGTATGTGATTTATACAGCAAAACGTACCACCATATCTCAAACTCTTGACTACTTTCATGTCTATATACACCCATGACTATGTAAGGAACCAAATATCTTTTCTTGAAAATAATAATAAAAATAGATCATTAATTATGGAATAGAATGAGTCAAGAGCAACTTGCTACACGTTACCATCAACAGAAATGGTCACAGTTAAAAGAAATATAACAACTTCTATATTTCCTGTGAATACTACACCAATAACAATATATGAACCATTATGCCAGACACTGCAACACATGGACAATAAAACTACATCATTCATGACACCAAACAAGAGCTTACTATATATCTGTAAGAAGCAAAAATCAACAATCACCACTGTTGGGGTGTGTCCACATTGCTTACAAAACTATGCTGAGGGAAAAGACAAAGTTCTTCATTACCATTTAACCTGTACTTTTTTCCTAAACAGGCATTTTTCATCAGTTATCCATGAAATTTCCTGAATAAGTATTGTTATGATGCAGTGAGTGAAGGGCATCACTCCTCTCCTAAACACAGCCATCTCACTCACTTAGGGACTTGTCAACCTGCTCTCTTCTCTACTCTTCTCCTAAATGTACAGAGTCAACTTGCTCTCCCCTTCACTCTTCCTAGCAGCACACAGCCACCTCACTAACTTGAAAACACAGACATAACATTGCTGTGCTACTAAGTAAAAGAAGTAATTGTTCCCCCAGCAGCTCACCACTACTCAGCACACTCTGGAGTTTCTCTGTTGCTTGCTGTTCCCCTGCCCTGCCACTCACACCCTCACATCAGACCTTCCCACAACTAAGTGAGAGAAAGAATAGAAGTGCATGCATAAGATGTATATTCTAAGTTAAGTGTCTGACAAAACAATTGTGCATGGTGAAGGAAGGAAGGAAGGGCTACTGGTGTCAACTCAAGAAGAGCAGCAACTACTCAGAAATTAGGTAGTGCTGCATTTGTGATATAATGAACTGCAAATGGCGCTTCCTTATGAGCTGACCAAAATGGACACACACACACACACACACACACACACACACACACACACACACAGTCTTAACACTCACATGTCTTGCACACCTCATAATACACCCTGCTCCAGGAGATCTGCCAGCAGGTTGAGCACTCGCTCCTCCCTGCCTGGGGTGCCGAGGGCGATGTCCACGCTGCCCACCACCACTAGTGCCGCCATGGCTTGTGCTGCCCGGAAGTCTCCCTCCAGGTCCTGCTTGGTGTACTTGAGTGCCTTACTCTCAATGCCAAACTTGGACAGCCGGGCCATGAAGGCATCCCAGTAGGCAGTCAGCAGCTCCGAGCCATGCTTCCGCCTCTCAGCTGGCTCCAGGGAGGTGGTGAGGAGCAGGGCCACATCGATGGCTGGCCGCCCATACATCACCATCTGCCAGTCAATGATACAGCAGCGGGCAGCAGCGTCCTCCACCTCTTTGAAGAGCAGGTTGTTGCACCAGAAGTCGCAGTGCACCAGCGTGTTGAGCTTGTCTGAGGGGGCCAGCACCTCCCGCAGCACCTGGGCCGCCCGTGGGCCGGAGTAGCGAGTCAAGCCCTCCCGCACCTGTGCCTGGTCCTTGCGGGACTCCAGGAATTTGAGAAGGAGAGGCAACCCACGCTCCACCAGACAGTTGAAGGACTCCACAGCCTGGTCCACTGACAGTAGGTAAGGGAACTCCTCCTGCAGGTTCTTGCCTTCCTTGAGCTGCAGGGCCACTGTGGCAGCATGGAAGTTGGCCAATGTCACCAGAGCAGCACGCGTCTGTGCAGACGTCATGCCATCAGTCAGCTCCGGCACCTTGTAGCCGTGCTGGCACATGTCGTCCAGCACCAGGATGGATTCGGCAGCCTCCTTGTGCTTGGCAAAGTACAGGTCTGGGGTCCAGCTGCTCTCCAGGTCCTCCTCTGTTAGGTACTTGCGCTCCACTGCCTCCACTGCTGGTTTGATCTGTCAGGAGGGAACACTCCACTGAGGGACAATGAACAACAGGAAAACATGACAACATACTTGAAGGACTACTGATGCTCAATCTATTTAGCTCCAAACAGACATGTTAGTAGTTGGAATAGATTAGCATCAAGAAATGAGACAAGGAACATCCATCATGATTCTGAGATTAAGTATGTAAGGTGGGTAAAGGACAACATGGAAACAATATAGTATACACTTGACTCTAATCTTGCAACAAAGCAATCACACACACACACACACACACACACACACACACACACACACACACACACACACAAAGAGATGGATGTAAACTTCAAAAGAAACATAATCTGACAATAAGAAACAAATCTGCTAAGGTAGAAAAAAAATTATATATATATATATATATATATATATATATATATATATATATATATATATATATATATATATATATATATATATATATATATATATATATATATATATATATATATATATATATATATATATATATATATATATATATATATATATATATATATATATATATATATATATATATATATATATATATATATATATATATATATATATATATATATATATATATATATATATATATATATATATATATATATATATATATATATATATATATATATATATATATATATATATATATATATATATATATAACGTTAACAAGCCTGACACCACCTCCACATGACCACCCTGCTGCAGCCTGACCTCCCACACAACACTCTCCCAAGACTCACCTCCTGGTAGAACTTAATCTCCCGGAGGTCGAAGAGTGACTCAATGACGAAAGCTCGGTTGAAGGGATCTTGTGGGAGCAGCTTGGCCAGGAGGTGGGCGTGGTAGGGGCGGCCGGCAGCTGTGTAGGTGACACCCAGGGCAAGCTGCTCTGACAGGTACCCCTCCCGCTCATCATTGGCTGGCTTCACGCTCCACTCCCCGAGCTGCAAAGCATGAGTGCGTTAGTGCCATCAATGTCACAAGGCCACGCTACATGTATCCCTCTCAGGCTCTCACTCATCCTATCAGTGCTTCACAAGGCCACAAGGTACAGGCAACCCTCCTATTCATCCTTAGCTGGCTTCACGTTCCTCTTCCCAGGCTGTGCGTGTGTTAATTCCATCTGCTTCACGAGGCCACAC
>NC_087158.1:525000-527500 GCF_035594125.1 Scylla paramamosain | reverse complement strand
TGAGTCTATCTGTCTTCAAATTCTCCATCAGCAGCTCAGATGAAGGCACGCCAGCATCTGTCTGCCTTTTAATCAAGAGAGACTGAAAGGAGGGAGAGAAAAAAACAGGGGAAGACAAAGAAAATAATTGAAAAGATTTGTAACAGTGACGTAAGAAAATATCCCTGTCAGTCAGTGTCAGCAGAGAGAGAGAGAGAGAGAGAGAGAGAGAGAGAGAGAGAGAGAGAGAGAGAGAGAGAGAGAGAGAGAGAGAGAGAGAGAGAGAGAGAGAGAGAGAGAGAGAGAGATTAATAAAAAAAAAACAGAAAAGGGGGAAAAATAAATTGTAGCAATGAAAAAGAAATATTGTCAGCCAGTTGAAAAAAAAAAATTGACGAGAGAAAAAGGACCATGAAAACACAAAAACGAAAACAAAAACAAAGACATGGAAAAAAATAAATAAATAAAATAATGCAGTAAAGAAACAAGGACATAACTATTTCCAGTCAGTCAATCAGTCAGTCAGTTGAAGGAAGTAAAAACAAGTGAAAATAAGAAAAAAAAAAATAAGGAACTGGGATATACATACGTAGTAATGAAGAAATATTGTCGGTCACCCAGAGAGAAAAAAAGGAAAAGAAAAAAAGAAAAAGAGAAGAAAAAGATAAATGAAAAATAAATTAAGACGAAAAAAAAAAATGAAAAATGCAAAACAGTGGAATGAAGTATTGGAAAAGTGTCTTCATCTTGTGAGTGAGTGAGTGAGTGAGTCAAGTCAGTCATTTAAAAAGAGTATAAATAAAAAAAAAGTGGAATACAGGTAGTGATGAAAAGAAAGATGTCACGGAAAGAAAGAGAGAGAAAAAAAGAAAACGAAAAGAAATCTTGAAAATAGTGAAATGTAATGATGATGATAATAATGGTAATGATGATGACGATAATAATAATAATGATAATAATAATAATAATAATAATAATAATAATAATAATAATAATAATAATAATAAATAAATAAATAATAATAATAGTAAAGTCTTCGCCAGTCAATTACTCAGTTAAAAAAAAGTAGAAACGAAAAAAAAAGAGGAGAATGCAGCTAGTAATGAAAAAAAGAGGAAAACTGGAAAATTATGAAATATAACAATAATACGAAAAAAAGAAGTCTTCCTAGTCAGTCAGTCAGTCAGTCAGTCAGTCAGTCAGTCAGCAAGAGCATCCCTGTGATAGGCCAGGAGTGTGTTGCGTAGATATTTCAAAATAATTAGCATCTTTTCAAGCTTAGTGATGCCTCTCTCTCTCTCTCTCTCTCTCTCTCTCTCTCTCTCTCTCTCTCTCTCTCTCTCTCTCATCGCTTACTCCTCCTCCTCGTCACTACATACTTGTCACGGCAGCCTCTTTACTCCCCCCACCCTCTCTCTCTCTCTCTCTCTCTCTCTCTCTCTCTCTCTCTCTCTCTCTCTCTCTCTCTATGTGTGTGTGTGATGTGTTGGTCTCAATGTTTATCAATGCTTGTGATTAATGGTGGTGGCGATGGTGGTGGTGGTGGTGGTGGTTGTGTGTGTGTGTGTGTGTGTGTGTGTGTGTGTGTGTGTGTGTGTGTGTGTGTGTGTGTTCTTCCCTTGTTGGATTTTACTTTTTCTTTTTATATACGGCACACGACTCTCTCTCTCTCTCTCTCTCTCTCTCTCTCTCTCTCTCTCTCTCTCTCTCTCTCTCTCTCTCTCTCACACCATAACATTCACTCCAAGATGTCTCTCCTCTCATCTCCTCTCCTTCCGCCTCCTTCAGCCTCCACCACTCTTCTTCTTCCTCCTCCTCCTCCTCCTCTTCCAGACATCTCTCTTCCACTCTCGCACACTTTCCTTTTCTCCACTCCTTTTTCCCCTCCTAGTGTCTCCTCCTCCTCCTCCTCCTCTCCACTTTCACTCCTTTCCCTGTTTCTTCCTCACTTTTTCCTCTCTTTTTCTCTTTTTCCTCCTCCCAGATAATGTCTCTTTTTCCCTTCACGTTTCAATTTGTCTCATTAATCTCTCCTTGTTTCCCCTTTCTCTTTCTCTTTTTTTCCTTAAACTTGTAATCTTCTCCATCTCTCTGTTTCTCTTTCTATCTGTGTGTCTATCTATGTCTTTTTTGTTTATCTCTCTCTCTCTCTCTCTCTCTCTCTCTCTCTCTCTCTCTCTCTCTCTCTCTCTCTCTCTCTCTCTCTGTCTCTCTCTCTCTCTCCTAGTTTTTCTTCCTCTTTGTTTTGTTCTCCTCCTTTTTCTTTCTCCTTGTTCTCCTCCTCCTCCTCCTCCTCCTCTTCCTTATTATCGTCTTCCTTTATAAACCTCTTCCTCGTCCTTCTCTTCTTCCTCCTCCTCGTTCCCCCTTGTTCCTGTTCTTCCTTTTTGCCGTTCTTCCAGTTCTCATCCTCCTCTTCCTCCTTCTCGTCCTCTTCATCTTTCTCTTGCTCTTCATCATTCCTCCTCCTCCTCCTCTTCTTCCCCCTTTTCCTCCTCTTCCTCCTTCTCTTCCTCCTTCT
>NC_087158.1:510000-515000 GCF_035594125.1 Scylla paramamosain | reverse complement strand
CTCCCTTCCTTTAGTCAATTATTTCTCTCTCTCTCTCTCTCTCTCTCTCTCTCTCTCTCTCTCTCTCTCTCTCTCTCTCTCTCTCTCTCTCTCTCCCCTCGCCTGTCTTTCCACCGTTCACAAATCCTCTTTTCTCTCCCCTTTATGTCTCTTACTCCTCTCCCCCTTCTCTCTCTCTCTCTCTCTCTCTCTCTCTCTCTCTCTCTGATGGGCGTGGCCGGAACAAGGGCGCTGAACGCACCCTAAATCTTAATGAAACAATTGCCAGGGAGAGAGAGAGAGAGAGAGAGAGAGAGAGAGAGAGAGAGAGAGAGAGAGAGAGAGAGAGAGAGACGGCCTCAGTCTAGCTCGTCTTGTCTGTCCTGTCGCGCAGAGAGAGAGAGAGAGAGAGAGAGAGAGAGAGAGAGAGAGAGAGAGAGAGAGAGAGAGAGAGACGGCCTCAGTCTTGTCTGTCTTGTCGCGTTGAGAGAGAGAGAGAGAGAGAGAGAGAGAGAGAGAGAGAGAGAGAGAGAGAGAGAGAGAGAGAGAGAGAGAGAGAGAGAGAGAGAGAGAGAGAGAGAGAGAGAGAGAGAGAGAGACTTTCTCCTTACGTAAGCCTTGAGGTGAACGACTGACAAAGAAAAAAAAAGAGAAAAAAAGTAGGAAATAACCCGGTACGAACAAAGACAGAAAAAAAGAAGAAAAGAAAAAAGAAATACAAAAAAAAATAAAACAGAACACTGACAAATTAGCAATTAACAGAAACAAAAAGACAAAAAAAAAAAAAAAAAGCAGCAGACGTGTTGACCCTTACGAGCTTGTTAACAAATGAAAAAAAAAGATAAAATAAATAAATAAGCTAAAAAAGGAATCTGCTGAATTAGTCGACAATAAAAAAAAAAAAAAAAAAAAAAAACCAGCATTTCTTTGTCAGGTTGCTATCAGTCGTGCCCTCGTGCCACAGTCTGAATGGGTATACTGTATAATTATGTACTACTTGGAGTCTCCTTAACGACAGTAATAGAAAATAACAATGACGGTATTCGAGGTGGACTGTTTTTTCCTTTGTGTTCCTTTATGTAATAGAATGTAAATATATACTTCAGTTTTCACTACAACAAACAATACAAATTTTTAGAAGAACAATAACAGCGTTCGAGGTCGAGTGTTTTTTTTTTTCTTTTTGTTCCTTTATGTAAGAGAATGTAAATGTATACTTCAATTTTCATAACAGCAACAAACAATGTAAATTTTTATAAGGACGATATCTTAGTCCCAATATTTGTTTCCCTTCTTTGTGTTCCTTAGTGTAACAGAATCAGGTTAGATATACTTTTAATTCTCACAGTAAGAGCAATCCAAAATTTACAATAATGAAAATCTAAATGTTAATAGTCTATCCTTTGCGTTCTTTCCTGCAATAAAATACGAACTGCGGATATATAGATACAAAATTTGAATTCCCGTAACAACAACAATCCCAAAACTTATATAATAACCAAAATATCTGAGGTCCGAATATTTAATCATCCTTTTATTCTTCTATACGTAATAAAATGATAGAATCTGAGCCAATATAGATAAAACCAATACATGAAATTTTCCGCAACAACAATGACATCAATCTCAGCGCGGCCATAACAACACCAGCAAGCGAATTGGAACGAACTTCAATACCATCCGATGTATTTCGAACCTCAATCCACGTCCGGATCCCGCGTCCCCGCCACACACACACACACACACACACACACACACTGGATTAATCACTGACACAAACACACACACACTCTCTCTCTCTCTCTCTCTCTCTCTCTCTCTCTCTCTCTCTCTCTCTCTCTCTCTCACGACAGACAAATTGATAGATCGGTAGATAGATCAATCAATATATAGCTGGATGAGAGAGAGAGAGAGAGAGAGAGAGAGAGAGAGAGAGAGAGAGAGAGAGAGAGAGAGAGAGAGAGAGAGAGAGAGAGAGAGAGAGAGAGAGAGAGAGAGGACATAAGGACATACAAACGGACAAAAACAAACAGATAAGTAGACACGCGCAGAGACAAAACACACACACACACACACACACACACACACACACACACACACACACAGCCCTCCCCAAACATAAACACGACTGAAAATATATAAAAAAATGGCTAAGTAGACAGAAAGGAGTTTAAGAGTTTTAAGACGCCCAACAAAGCTTTGGTTCAACGCCACAGTGACAGACGGTGACTCACGGAGGAGGGGAGGAGGAGGAGGAGGAGGAGGAGGGAGGCTATCGTGCTCTCTGGGAAAGTTATTTGACGAGGAAAAGGATTTGGGAAGATTATAAGAGCAGAGAGAGAGAAGAGGAGGAGGAGGAGGAGGAGGAGGAGGGAAAAACGTCCATCAGAGGTGAGAGAGAGAGAGAGAGAGAGAGAGAGAGAGAGAGAGAGAGAGAGAGAGAGAGAGAGAGAGAGAGAGAGAGAGAGCCTGTCCCATAACAACAACACAGCAGCAGCAGCAGCAGCAGCGTGGGAACCTGCGTCAGAATTATGAGAAGGGAAGGGGAGAGAAAGGAAAGGAGAGTTGGATAGGAAGGAAGAGGTGATGGAAAAAAAGATGAAGGAGAGAGAGAAAGAAAGGAAGGGAAAGGAAGGAAAGGGGAGAATGAAAGGAAAAGGGAAAGGATGAGAAGGGAACGAAGGAAGAAGGAAAGGAAGAGAAGAGAAGGGAATGAAAGGAAAGGAAGACATGGTCGATAAGAAGGAAAGAAAACGGAGAGAGGAATGAAAAGGGAAAAGAGACTGTAACGGAATGGAGCGGAAGGGAAGAGAAGAAAGGAAGAGAAACAGATAGGAAGGGGAAAAAAAAAGTGAGGTGAAAAGAAAAAAAGAGGAAAGGGAGGGAAAAAAGAAAAACGAGAAATGACGTGACGGGAAAGGAAGGAAAGAGAAAGAGATAGGGAATAAAAGAAACAGGAAAAAGGGAAAGAAAAAGAGAGAAAGTAAATGAAAGGAAGAGAGAAAATAATTACAACTTTTGCCTCACAATATCAAATGACATGAACAGGAGAAAGAGGAAGTAAAAGAAGACACGAGAAGAGAAGAGAAGAAGAGAAGAGAAAAAAATTAATGGAATGGAAAGAAAAAAACGAAAATAGAAAGGAGGAAGGTAAGAGAATAGAAAAAAAGAAACGAGAAAAGAAGGAAAAAAGAGAAATGGATAAGGAAAAAAAGGGAAGGGAAGAAGAAAAAATGAAAAGGAAGAAACGAAAAGAGAAAAGAACAAAGGAAGCGAATAGAAGAGAAAGGGAAGAAAATATATAGGAAGAAAATGAAAGTGAAAAAGGAAACGGAGGAAAGAATCGAAAAACGAAGGGAAGAAGAAGAAAGAAATAGAAAAGGAGAAACGAACAGAGAAAAGAGGAAAGAAAAGAATAGAAGAGAAGGGAAAGGAATAGACAAGAAGAAACGAGGAGAAGGGAAGAAAAGAGGGAAATGGAGGGAAAGAAACGAAAAGCAAAGGGAAGAAGAAAAAAATGGAAAAGAACCAACGAAAAATGAAAGGAAGAAAGGATAAAAGAAAAGGAATAAAAGAGAAGGGAAGGAAAGGAAGTGAAATGCTCCCTTCACACTCTACTGCTTCTAGTTTACGTTCATTTCATGCTGGCAGAGAAATAACGGTGGAGGAGGAGGAGGAGGAGGAGGAGGAGGAGGGAGATGATGAACGTGTGAACTGTGAAAAGTGTCACTCCTTTTTACTTCAGAGAGAGAGAGAGAGAGAGAGAGAGAGAGAGAGAGAGAGAGAGAGAGAGAGAGAGAGAGAGAGAGAGAGAGAGAGAGAGAGAGAGAAATTATACATATGACGAGGCGTTGTTAAAGAAAATTAAGAGAGAGAAAAAAAACTGTCTTTTAATGTGACGTCACTTCACCTTTAATTGAGAGAGAGAGAGAGAGAGAGAGAGAGAGAGAGAGAGAGAGAGAGAGAGAGAGAGAGAGAGAGAGAGAGAGAGAGAGAGAGAGAGAGAGAGAGAGTATACAGTTACGCGCAATAACTCTTATCACACGCTCCGTTTGACAGAAAGAAGAAATAAGAGAAAATATGATGACGACCGGAAAGAAGAAGAAGAAGAAGAAGAAAAAGAAGAAGAAGAAGAAGAAGAAGAAGAAGAAGAAGAAGAAGAAGAAGAAGAAGAAGAGGAAGAAGAGGAAATGGAAGATGAAGAAGATGAAGAGGAGGAGGAAAATGAAGATGAAAAAGAAAAGAAAAAAAAAAGAGGAAATGGATGATGAAGAAGAAGAAATGAAGAAGAAGAAGAAGAAGAAGAAGAAGAAGAAGAAGAAGAAGAAGAAGAAGAAATTAATACAGGTGTAAGTTACGTTTTACTTGATCTAATTTAAAGAGAGAGAGAGAGAGAGAGAGAGAGAGAGAGAGAGAGAGAGAGAGAGAGAGAGAGAGAGAGAGAGAGAGAAAAAGGCTCGTGTGGACAGCTTTAATGGTGCCATACACAAACAGCCATGAGAGTTGGGTTACACAGACAGACACACAATACCGTTAGAAGGGCGTCAGCACGTGCGAAAACACACACACACACACACACACACACACACACACACACACACACACACACACACACATCCTCTACCACCACCACCACCACCACTACTACTATTACTACCACCATCACCACAACTATTACAACAAGAAGAACAACAACACCTGCTACTATTCCTACCACCACCACCACCACCTAAACGCCTTTTTTTCATATTTCTCAGCCCAACAAATAAGAAATCAAACCAAATGAATAAATAAAGAGGCAAACAGATAAGAGACATAAATATGCAAATAAATTCAATCCTGTCACGAGGGAATGAACTTGTAAAGGACAGGAGGAGGAGGAGGAGGAGGAGGAGGAGGAGGAGGAGGAGGAGGAGGAGGAGGAGGATGAGGAGGAGGAGGAGGAGGAGGAGAGGAAGCGAGTGTTGCAAAATATTGTGGGTCGTTTGCTTGGTGCTGCTCAAGAGAAAAACACAAACAAA
>NC_087158.1:500000-502500 GCF_035594125.1 Scylla paramamosain | reverse complement strand
GAGAGAGAGACTATTCTTTCCTTTTCTTTCTTTTGTTTCCCTTTCTCCTTTCACGTGTTGCAGCCATCAATCAGTTTTCCTTTCATTCGTCTTTTCCTCTCCTCCTTTCATCTTCCTTAAGCAATCAATCTCCTTCAGCCGAGTGATAAGAAAAGAGAAAAAGACGAAGATTATTGGATTGGTCTCAGTGGCGGTGGTGATGGTGGTGGTGGTGGTGGTGGTGGTGGTGGTAACAGAAACCGTGCGAAGAAAAGAAAGAAGAAAAATGTGTAAAAAAAGCATTGAATAAAAAAAAAAAAAGAAAAGAGAGAAGGAAACACAGCGCCGCGCAATTCTCCGTTGAAATGATTATGACTTCGTAAATGGGAGGTTGGAACTTTCACTCTCTCTCTCTCTCTCTCTCTCTCTCTCTCTCTCTCTCTCTCTCTCTCTCTCTCTCTCTCTCTCTCTCTCTCTCTCTCTCTCTCTCTCTCTCTCTCTTTTCGTATATGGGAGTGATGAAATTTACCTTCCTTCTCTCTTTGTTTGTTTCTCTCTCTCTCTCTCTCTCTCTCTCTCTCTCTCTCTCTCTCTCTCTCTCTCTCTCTCTCTCTCTCTCGCCTGTTATCTCAAGTCATCTCTATTTTTCCTTTCCCTCCTACTCTCCTCTCCTCCATTGATTTTTCCTCCCTTCTTTCTCCAACTTTATTTCACTTTATTCCTCTCTCTCTCTCTCTCTCT
The DNA here is from genome assembly GCF_035594125.1 of Scylla paramamosain. Lineage (NCBI taxonomy): Eukaryota > Metazoa > Arthropoda > Malacostraca > Decapoda > Portunidae > Scylla > Scylla paramamosain. The sequence goes on along the minus strand of NC_087158.1, from coordinate 501,780 downwards.
CTCTCTCTCTCTCTCTCTCTCTCTCTCTCTGGAAGCGGTTTTCATTTAAAAGAAAAAGAATAAACGTGACAAAGTATCGATAAATATGTAGATTTTCGTGTGTGTGTGTGTGTGTGTGTGTGTGTGTGTGTGTGTGTGTGTGTGTGTGTGTGTACACCAGTGGGCTGCCTGCATGTAGTTGGGGCTTCGACACTGCTTGGAAAATCTCTCTCTCTCTCTCTCTCTCTCTCTCTCTCTCTCTCTCTGTGTGTGTGTGTGTGTGTGTGTGTGTGTGTGTGTGTGTGTGTGTGTGTGTGTGTGTTTCTTAGTGACTCGTAACTTCCCACACGTGTACGAGTAAACAGAAGTGTGTGTGTGTGTGTGTGTGTGTGTGTGTGTGTGTGTGTGTGTGTGTGTGTGTGTGTGTGTGGCTTGCAGGCAAGACATACGGTTTTCATCAAGGACACACACACACACACACACACACACACACACACACACACACACACACACAGGGAAAACAGCTTTAGAGAGAGAGAGAGAGAGAGAGAGAGAGAGAGAGAGAGAGAGAGAGAGAGAGAGAGAGAGAGAGAGAGAGAGAGACCCATATAGGTATAAAGGTCAGAAAAACGAGTTAATCTTTGTGTCAGACGTGATTTATCTCTTAACCTAACTATAGGGTGAGAGAGAGAGAGAGAGAGAGAGAGAGAGAGAGAGAGAGAGAGAGAGAGAGAGAGAGAGAGAGAGAGAGAGGACACTTCTCTCCCACCAGACAATTTCCTACTTCTTATTTATTTATCAAAGTTTTACCATTAATTAATGCTTGTCTGTTTAACTACTAATCTAACTTGTACTGACCTAACCTAACCTAACCTAAACATTAACCTAATCTAACCTAACTTAACCATAAATTAATCGTTATCCATTCAACTCTTAATTAATCTAATCTCAACTAACTTAACCTAATCTAACATAAGCATTGATCTAAATTAACATAACCTAGTCACTAACTCAACCCAACCTGACCTAATCTCAACAGTAACTTAACCTCCCCTAAACCATTAACATCAGTAGATTTGGCCATTGTTTTATTACCATTAGATATTAAAAAGAAAAAAAACTCTGAAATATATCAACGGCAAGGGATAAAAAGAAAATTGCCCACAGAGAAAGAGAGAAAGAGCGAGAAAGAGAGAGAGAGAGAGAGAGAGAGAGAGAGAGAGAGAGAGAGAGAGAGAGAGAGAGAGAGAGAGAGAGGTCCTAGGGAAAATGTCCAGAGGGGAAAGTGTCTATGGGAAAATGTCAGGGGAGAAGGTCGAGGGGAGGGGAAGCATGATAGATTAACGTCCCTCTTCCTCTGTCACCACCACAAGCCTCTACAGAAGCCAACTGTTTTGTCTCTCACACTTAACATACTCTAGTGTAAGTTACTGTGAGTTTCTTAAGCGTTTTTTTTTTTTTATGGCTTTCGTGATTGTTAACGAAGGATTCAACATCACTATCGTGAAACAACATCCTGCCTTTGTACACAAGTCAGTAGTATTCCTAAACACTTCACTGTCTTGCCTCTTGCACTTAACAGTCTGCAGTGGAAGTTACTGAGTGTTGCAAAGATGTTTTCATGATTCTAGCGATAGTTGAAGAATTATTCTGCATCACTAACGGGAAACAACATCCAGGAAAAAAAAAAAAAACTCATCCCTGTGGCTTTTGAAAACAGTTCTGGTGAGAGAAGTAATAGTTTATGAATAAAAACTCCTTTAATGGAGGTTACAGGAAGCTTTAAAGGCGTCTTCGTGAT
>NC_087158.1:495000-497500 GCF_035594125.1 Scylla paramamosain | reverse complement strand
CGGAGACTGGGATGGGCCTCACTTCCTCACGCCCTCCCTTCCCTTCCCTTCCCATCCCTTCCTTGTTGTCTGTCCCGTCCACTCAGTCAACTCTCTATCCATCCATCTATTTCCTCCACCCAAACAAGTCTAAATCTATCAATCTATCTAACCAGCCACTCGTATGCATTCATTAGTTTATTTAGGCAGTTCTTCATCTATTCATGCATCTAGTCAAGTGGGTAGTTATGCTATATATCTAGTTAGCCGTCTGTTCATCCATTCATCTAACAAGCAATACATCTAATATCCAGTCAGCTATCCATGTACCCATCCATCAAGTCAATCAAACAAACAATACATCCATTATCCAGTCAAATATCCATCTATCTATTCATCTGTCTAGTCAAACACGTATACATCCATCTTTCCATTCATTCATCTAATGACAACAACTATACACCCATTATGCAATCAACCATTCACCCAGTGACTCAACCAATTTGTACTCTACAAAATCCTATCCCTCCCTCCCTCCCTTTATACTCCCACACATTCTTGTCCACTCTGGCCTACACCAGCGCACCCTCGCCCTCTGGCTGGGTGGTGTTCGCTGCCCACACACCTTTACACTCCTCAAAAATTGGCAAGGTAATAAAGCAGCGGGGATGTTTAGCTAAGGCGAGGCGGCGACGCGGTCTAGCGCACCCTCTCCCCTCTCTCCTTGTTGACTCAGTCTCCGCCGCCACCCGCGAAGGGGCTGAGGGTTATAAACGCTTCTGTAAGTACCTCCACTACTTTCCAAAGGTCTAGTTGAAGTTATACGGGTTTCTCAAGTTGTTTCTACGGTTCTAGTGACAGATTAACAAGATTTTCACACTATTAACAGGAGGAAGTCCGAAGAACACGGCTAGTCATCTCTGTGGCCTTTGAAAATAGTCGTGGTGAGAAAGAGCTACGCGTTTCACAATATGGGTCTAAGGGCCATATTCTGAAACACTGCAACACACCTCCATTATTTTCAAAAGGCTCTGGTTATAGTTACACGGATTTTTCAAGGTGTTTTTACGGTTCTAGTATGAGATGAACAAGATTTCCACATTACTAACAAGAGAAACAATTTTGAGAACCCGGCTAGTCATCTCTGTGGCCTTTGAAAACAGTCGTGGTGGTGAAAGAGCAAAGCGTTTCTGAATACAAGAGCTGTGAGGGGCGGGGGCGTTCAGGGGATGACGAACAAGACAAGCTTCAGATAAAAGGATGCAAAAAGCGATCACCAATGCACGAGACGCTTTGAAGGGCGCTTTAAAGACGCCAATACCAAGTACTTCTAGCACAGCAAAGCGTAATGTGCTGAATGAGACGCTTTGAAGACTCCAATACCAAGTGGTTATAGTATAGCGAAGCGTTCCGTGTGCTGTTTGCTCTGGCGGGGCGGCGGTCCAGTGTAAACAGTTTGGTATTACGAGAGAGTGCGAATGTGCTGGTCCAGGAGGAGAGGAGAGGAGAGGAGTGAGCGTGTGTGTGAGTGAGCTGGTCCTAGAAAGGAGAGGAAGAATGACTGTGAGTGTGCTGGTCCAGAAGGAAAGAAGGAGTGAGAGTGAGTGTCCAGAAGGAAAGGAGGGCTACAGGAATAAAGAATTCGTGCACCTGTCCTCGCTGAGTTGTTTTGTGAGAACAACGCCTCACTCCCCGCGCCTTGGAAGGCTCGAGACAAGAAGTGTGGCGCTTTCATGAGGCGTGTGTAGCGGCGTTAGTTTAAAGCAGAGGCAACATGACATACTGGTAGTGACTGGAGTGGTAACAGTGGTGGTGGTGGTGGTGGTGGTGGTGGTTTAATGATCATATTACGGTTACTATCACTCCTCGTGCTCTTTCAGTCTCCTCCTCCTCCTCCTTAGTCTTCTTTCTTCTCCTCCTCCTCCTCCTTAGTCCTCCTCCTCCTCCTCCTCCTCCTCCTCCTATTACTACTATTGATGGTGATGATAAAAAAACACACAGGAAGCTGCAAAAAAGTCAGTAGGCCTACACTTATCACTTCCCGTCCTCTTCCTACTCATATCCAAAAACATTCTTATCCACAAGAGGCGAGAGAGGAGTGGGAGGTTGTGAAGGAGAGGGGTGGGGCTGGCCCTCACTGCGGTACCCCATTGACCTGCTCGCCGGGACCCTCAAGCATGACGTGACCTTTTTCTCCGCTTTCCTTGCCCTGTAGTGTTCCGCCCCGCCCCTAGAGGGTAATACGGTTGACACACTGCGGCACTCTCCCTCTCTCTCTCTCTCTCTCTCTCTCTCCGTGACACATCCAGGGGAAACACAAGGGCAGCGCGCGCGTGGATGTTTTGTACTCACACGTGTGTTGACAGGTGCCGGCGAGGTGTGCGTGCGTGCGTAAGTGTGTGTGTCGTGATGCTCCCGGGCCGATGGATGGATAGATGGATGCTGTGGGGGCGTGACAGACAAACGCGGCAGCAGCAGCAGCAGACAGATCCTCACAGCCTCACACCGCGCCGCTCGCCAC
>NC_087158.1:475000-485000 GCF_035594125.1 Scylla paramamosain | reverse complement strand
GCAGAAGTTGTCATGGGCTGGGATATCAACTATTTATGTATCCGGACCCTACTACGGCCAGTTTTGAAAATTTCATCAGTACAAAACCAATACATATTTCTTTATTCATTTTTATTCTCAAAAGGGAGACTGCATGGGTGAGCAGGGCGAGGGATGAAAAACAAAATATTGAGGGAAAAAGCCTGCACGTTAATTGCTGCTGCCCGGAAAGAGAATGGTGCCTTTATTTAATTTTTTTTATGGTTATGACTAATTTAATTCTATGGTTTTAGTTCATCAACCTTACCGGTAAGCTGCCAAACACATTATTATTTTTCTAAACCAGTGATTGGATTGGTATAATCAAGCTATCTTGGTATCGCACCCCTCTTCGTTACCAGCATCGCTTCGAGCACACGAATATTTTCTAAACCAGTGACCGAGTTGGCGTTGCATCTTTCCTTATTCCTCATACCATTTCAAACATTCCTACCGTCCCCTCTTATTTCGGTTATTTTTTTTCTTTTTTCTTTAATCCTACAGTTAGTTTAATATATCTAGGAGCCTTGTTTGGGCTCAATGGACTATTGCTGTCAGATGTCCAATGGTCTGCACCAAGCACAGGCTCACCACCACGGCCTTCCTCTCCATGCTCCGCTGGTGTACAGAATATTTCAAGATGAGTCTGCTTCTAAAATATGTACTAGCTGCCAAAGCTTTCAGGGGTGAGAGCTTCAGCTGGGCAAGGCTACCACTCACTCGCGTCACTCATGTATCACCACTATGCAGCCTACTACTACTGCTACTACTATTGCACTATTATGTCAGCATTCCATCACACCATAAAAAAAAAAAAAAACATTTCCACAAATCATAACACTGACAAGAGATAAATTAAATATCGTAGATAGGAATGATCTGTTGTGGAAAAAGAGGAAAAACTGGATATTTGTGGGAAAGAGAAGAGGAAGATCCCTTAAACAGCTAAAAGAAATAAAACTTTCTCCATAGAAGTAAACATGGATTAAACTGAATAAAAAAATGTTAAAAGGAAAGTGTGCATCAATTGAAGGAGACTGAATTAGTATAAATATGGAGGCAAATTTGCATGCTGTGCATATCTGTCTATATTCAGCTTGCCATCTAACTGTTGTGTTGTGATTGCTATCATGTGTTATCACACCATTCAGTCTTATGATAACAGACATCCACTTCCTTACTGAATGTCAAAACAAGTAGATAACAAATCAGCATTATTTCCTTCACTGGATAAAGGTTTCTGGTGTGAAGTGGTGCGAGGCAACTGATATCTAGGTAGAGACATACAACAAGGTTACACATTGAAATGTGCAATGAAAGGATGAATGATCAAGTGAAACATTTGTCTCCATTTATTTATTCATCTATGAAAATTTGAATCAATGGCAATCACTGCCTTCCTCCTCCTGACACCACACTTCTTATTCATCTCTTGATAAGCTTTGAGCATAAAAAAATAATAAATAATTTGTAATAATGATATTTGAGGCAAGAACAAGTTTGGTATCTGGTAGTATCATAATAGTAATGTATTCCCTGATCAATGGAAGAAACTTAAGGTAACGGAAATAATTACAAGGTGAATGTGGGGCACAATTATATCAAGGGTCTATTCTCAGTGTCCCTTGATTGCCTTGACCACTCAGACCTGTAGAGACCAGCAGGGAGGAAAGACTGGCACACCTGTGAGGCACAACCCTGTATTGCCTGGAAGAAAAATGCCTAAACTACTGCTACCATTCCTGTGTTTATGACCCACATGCACTGGTATAGGTTTCCCTTTCTCAACAATTTATTTGCTCTCTTTGTGCAACTTTCTACTGTTCACAGTTTATAGAGTGTGAGTGCAAATGATACAAGAGTGAGGTTCCAGTCTTTGAGTCTTCTAGGATCTCTGTAACCAACTTTATAAACACTCTGGAATCTGGAATGAATCAGTTATTTCTTGTTTGACAGTTTTCTCCTACTGCTTATGAAATCTTTTAATGTGAAATTTAATTCATCAACATTATCTTTTATTTTTCCTCCTATTAATTTATCCCCAAAGATGAGTTTGATGTTTCCTGGTAACTCTGAGGGCTCACCCCTTGAAGGATGTCCAGGCAACTTTGATCAGAGCAGACACATCATACTTAAATGGATTATTGGGAGTTAATTTGGTGACATAAAACCCTCAAATGATGTACAAAGAAATCATGTCACACAAGGAACAACTATTTGTTGTGAAATAAGATGAAAAGTGTAAGACAGATGAGCAATGAATCAAAATAATGACTCAGTGATGAGTGAAAATTAACTTCCTCACTGAAGGCTGCCTGTGGACCTGAATGACAACAGAAGAGGAAAAGGTGTGAGGAATGTCAGGGAGAGTTACAACAGACTGTGAAGAGCTCGTTCTGAGTTTGCCTGTGCCAATTCTGAAACTAAATTGTCACGAACCTGACTTTATTCAGATCACAAATTTATGTCTCAATGTTTTTCCAGTGTGGAATCTTCTGTCTGCAGGGAGATGCAGGGCACACATCTGACAGGCAACAGTTTTGATTCAGTTCACCCTGCCATGCTGTACAAATTTTGCAGTGTATTCCTGCAGAGACAGATAGACACTTCTCTCTTGGAAGGAGACACGGCATCAGAGACGTGGACAGAGAGAACAATAGACAGACAGACAGACTACCGGCCATATGCAGCATTGCAACATATCTAGAAACAACGGGATCATGAGACACGCAGTGCCTCCTGTGGCCGGCAGTTTCATTTTAGCTACACAAAGTGGCAACCTGTTTGTGCCACTGCTTTCAGATCCTCACTATCACAGTGTAAGCTACACAGTGCAGCTTCACATGCAGCACTTGTGATGCAGCTCTACAGCTGCACCTTCTCTAGGTACTGTGTGCACTGGGGAAGGCCCCAAGGTGCCTCACCACCACCACCACTACCACCACCACCATGCCCTGCAGTGCTGTGTGCTGGTGTCAGCCTCATTCTGCCCACCAACATGCTGACCTCACAACTCCTGCCTCTCTTTTATAACTTAAACTTAAATTATCAATTATACCTTTATATGATTCTAGCATAACAATGCATTATATAATTGTCTCATAATAGGAACTAAATCAGAGTACAGTAATTTTTTTTTTGAGTTATAAGGTCAGTTAGACTTCCAGGTATTTTAACAATAATGCATTTCACTCCTTACTCCATCTTGATAATGGAAAGGATGAATGCATTTCATAACTTGTACTGAAGTACAACTTGACACTCCAACAAACTAATAGCTAAACAATCAAAGAATGATCAAGAGGTTTAAGTAGGTGAAGTATTCTGGTAATGCTTGGTAATCCTGTGTGGTGGAGTACAACCCACCTGTGTACAAACGATGCACTACCAGAGTCACGTCCTCTTTGAGGAGAGTGCAAACAGTGATAAATCAACAACATGACCAGTGGAAGCCTCCACAGGCAGCGGCAGTGGCACTCCCATTGGACACTTCTAAGTAGGGCCAATATGTATTGGCCAATCACAGCTCTCTGCTCCTAACACAGAGAGGCAAATTTACAGGGAAGCTGCTTGCCTGCCTTCCACACCATCACCCAACAAAGGGCTAAGTAGGAATGAACATTCCATCCCATCTGATTGACTGGCTGCCCTGAGATGCCAAGGCAGCACCCCAGCCTGGCTGCAGCTCTTACAAGAAGGAGAAGGAGAAGGAAGAAGAGGAGAAAGAAGAAGAGGAATAAATAATCAATCACTCCACAGTAGTTCATCACCCCCTCCTCCCTAACTATGGCGTGTCCACCGAGACGGAGCGAGTGACGTCCTTGTAGCATGGCCGGCACACAGGCACTGGCTGCTGGCTGAGGTGGCCAGGCAGTGCTGTCTTCTTGTCTATGCAGCGAGTGCAGAACACTTCCCCACACCGCCAGCAATGGTGCTGCAGAGGAACACAGGGCCTGGCTTTAGTTGTGGCTTGGGATTTAAAGGCAATATTTAAGATTCAGGTTCTAGAGGCAACATATTGCCATTTCTCTACTAAATCTTTCCTCAATAAACACTATACGTCCCATTTTTTTTAAGGGAAGCCTGGAAACTCACCTTGCGGCTGAAATGATCAAAAGGGGTGGAGCAGGAGCACTCCTTGACGTTCCTGAAAGTCTTCCAATCCAGAGCAACAGAGGCCAGCTCGGGAGAGACAGCTCGCAGAGCCTGGTGAGACAACAGCTGGTTCTGCAAGGTAAGCCATCATGTGTATTGATGTGCTGCTTGTCTGCCGAAACAAGTGAAGAGTATGATCAGGAGGCTGTATATTTGTTTCTGGAGGGTGACTTCATTATTACCTCTCACCCATCTGTATATTTATCTGTTTTAATCTATCTATTCCTAAAAGAACCAAATGCTATCAAGATAACATCAAGTGCAGGATTCTGGCTCATATTCTGAAACACTCTGCTTTCTCACTAAGACTATTTTCAAAAGATCAGAGATAATTAGCTAGGTTCTCAAGAGTATTCTGCTAATCTATCACTACAGCCATAAAAAAACACCCTTAAAAACTTGTGTAACTTCAACTATAGCCTTCTGAATGTAGAGGAGGTGCACTGCAGAAGTGTTTCAGAATATGGGCCTCTCTTATAGCTGCTTCTTATGGCCTTCCTCTTCTTATCACCAGAACACAAAGACCAAGACAGTGAGTAGCAACTGTGATAAAAGTAACTGAATGAGGACATATACGAGACTAAGAAGCAGCAACACCAACAACACCACCAGCAACACCCACCATAAGCTTCTTTCCACTGCCATGAATCAAGTGCGATGGGTTGATGAAGTTTGTGTCAGGAGCAATCTTGTCTGAGGTGACGTCTGAGTCTGCCTCATGTGTTACGGTGAGTGCCCCCACCGACACCAGTGATTCCTCTATCTCCTGCATCCCCAGCACACCCAGGCTCTCCACCTTGCCCTCATTCTGTGGGAGTGATGATATTATTAACCTTCCTTCAAGACACATAAGGAGAAAGGTACATGTGAAGAAGGGGAAATCTTCAAACAGTAGCGTCAGATGCAGTTTTCAGGTTAATACATGAAGAATAAAACCTTACTGAACATGAGGGTAAAAAAGAGAGCGAGAAATGGTTTCAGACATTTTCATGCTAATAATTGAAAGATAAAACCTTAATGAACAAGAAAGGAGAACTGTTTGCTGGTGTTAAAAGAGTGTGGTGAGCATGGTAACTAAATCTTAATAAACAAAAGAGGAAAAACTATCCACTGCCATCAAAGAGAATGAGGGGAGCTTGATATCTATGGTGCATGAGGTAATGAGAATCTATACAGAATCTGCACATCACCTGCTGAGCCTCGTCAAGAATGCGGTTGTCACACAGACCGTCAGCTGCCTTCCTTGGGGTGTTACGTCCCCGCCGCTCCAACTCACTCTTCAGCCACGTGATTCGCTGCAATGGCACAGAAAACATCAGTCAGGATATAGATCTTCTTAATGCTTCAGGGTTTGTTCTATACTCAACTCAATGTATTCAATTCAGTATACTACTGATAAAACTCTAACATGGTATAAGCCTGAGTGATGAAAATGCAAAACAGAGTGTGTGTGTGTGTGTGTGTGTGTGTGTGTCAGTTTTTTTTTATCTGAGGATCAACACTTTTCTAAGCTGTTCTAGTAGTTCACCAATTTTAATTTTTTTTTTCATGCATTTCTTATACTGTATCAGGTTAGAGTTTTCTAACAGTAAGTGGACTGTGGTGGTGAGAAAACATAGAATGAACTCAATGTATAACTACTTAGAAATAATGTAACAGCTGTGAATAATGTTGATTCATAAGGTAGATGAAAGGTGGCACTCTTCATTCCCCCTCCCTCCCCTGTGTCACCTCCTGCCTCCGTTCCCTCCATCCTGCACTACCTTGGTGAGGTAGTCCGCCTGGTCAGAGAGGGACTGTGTGTGCTCTGTGGTGGCTGCCAGCAGGTCGCCAAGGGGCTCCCGAGGATGGATGCCGTTCTCAAACCTGTTGTACATCCCTCGCCAGAACCTGTGGTGGGTGGACTCACTTTACTGGTTTAATTTTTGCTGCAGTGCTGAGTCAATTTAAAATGAAGCACAGTACACATGATAAACTACATTACTGTATGTTGCCAGGAAATGACAGCTGTGGTTCCTCTGTCACTGGCTTTCTCCCTGATCTGACCTATTTCCTTCCTGACTTGCTCTCTTTCCATTATGTTTCTTTTCCCAGGGATTGAATATCCTTACCTTATGGATTTTTTCCATTAAATATATAGCTTTTAGAAAAAGTGATTAAGTAAATAAAAAAATAAACAAATAGAGATAAATAAAAAATGTAGCCCTTAACCACTAAATATTCACTAGCAATAACAAAAAGCATTAGATTTTATCCAGTTACAACATAAATATGACTTATTTTCAATAATTTTCTTATTTTCATCAATGAAATTCTTCACATAAATGTTAATTCAAACTATAATTTGTCCCATGTCAAATTATCATTAACATTACCATTATCTTCTACAATAAATCTTTAGTGTGCCCCTTATCCCCCCTCCTTCATGTGCTACTCCCTCTTTTCCTTCATCTTTCTCCAAATTTATTTCTCCAATATTATAATCCTGCCCACTTCCAATCAATCCTGGCCTGCCTTCCCTCTCCATCAGGCCTGCTTCTCCTACTCACCGCACACTCTGGGGACACAGGGTGAGGCGCAGCACATCTGTGGTGGAGTCCCTCCTGTACAGTGGGTTCCTGTACTCCGTCACATGGCTCCTGATGAAGCCCCACAGGGAGTACGTCCTCTCCGATAACCTGAACACACATACACACACACACACACACACACACAAAGATGTGTGGGTGATACAAGGCTATGGTTGTAGGGGTGGTGGTGGATCTAGGGGGAAGTGGTGGATGTGTTTGATGTTGTGTTAGTGGGTGCAAAGTTATGGTGGTAGTAGTGGTGTTGGTGGTAGTATTTGTATCTGTGATAGCAATGGTGGTGGTGGTGATTGTGGTAGTAGGAGTAGTAGTAGTAGTAGCAGTAGTAGTAGTAGTAGTAAAGGTATGGTTCAGTACTTGTACGTATCTATATACCAAAGTAAAAATATAAAGAAAATGTAACCATTAATATTCACTGTTCATCTCATTTTCATAATGAATGGCATGTACATACTATATGCAACAGTAATTTTATTTAGATAATTTAATACTTTACCTTAAATCTACTCTGTCTTTTTGACAATTGCCGATGAACGTTCCAAACTGGCATGAGAAGACGTGGTCATGCAGAACCAGAAGGTAGCGCTCGTTGAACTCAAAAGCTGACGGCAAGATCTGCTGCAGCTGCCATACACAATCTGTGATGCAACACAACAGCACCATTAGAGGAAGACTTCAGGATGTAGAGAGAGATGGCAGGAGTTTATCATCTTCATCACCACCATCATTTCATTTAACATTCTTAATCTCCCTTATGGGGCTGAACAGTGTCATGTGTCAGGAGCAGAAGGTTTCCTCCCTGGATGTCCTTCTCTGACTGGAAGTAGCTTTCATTCTGGGGTGTTTGTTGAAACCTTTACTACTGGATCTAAGCTTTGAGTTGTTTCCCAACAACAGATTATGAGGAAATGTATCAATCTCTTTCCTAGTGCTGAAACACACAGTCACATTGGCAGCAATACCAGTGATGATGACAAAGAAGCTGATAATTAACTAGGTATAAAAAACACTGAAGACACTGATAATTATCTGTCCATGTAGTGATGATAAGTAACATGGGGGAAGATGGCTGAAATGTGCACACACACACACACACACACACACACACACACACACACACACACACACACACACACACATGGATTTCCTCACATATCAATATTTCACCCTAAGGAAATACCTATGAACTGTGTGAAGATTGGAGAGACTTCCTTGGGGTCACCCTGGATGTGACCACAACGATCAGTGAACTTGTGGCCGAAAGCCAGCCATTCTTTCTCTATCAGGATCTGTTGACAGGGAATTGGTTAGACATGGGGAGTATGGCAGGTTTCCGGAAAATCTTACTACTTAATTTACATGCACTAAAAATGTCTGTAAACTGAATTTAGTGAGGTTGCAGTATACAGACAGACATAGAATAAACACAAAGCAAGACAGGAGGGAGGTTTCAAGACACTTCTCCAACTTTAGATAATCCTTTTGGTCCTTTTCTTCTTTTTATCAATTTTTTGTTCCCTTGGCCAGTACTCTCTTATGTAACAAAAGACAAGAAAAAAAGAGAAACACATATGGATTGAGGTTGAGAGTATTATCAAAACAAGAGCAAGCCTTATCACAATACAGCATGGTCTTGGCAAACACTTTAGCTTCTGCTTTCAAAAATGAGAAACTGACCCAAAATATTAAGCCAGTTTCATTACAGAACACTCCAGCTACAAACTCCTTACCAGTCTAGCCAAATTTTGGATAATCCTTTTGACTTTAGCCAGAGTCCCCTCTTAAAAATAAATAAAATAAATAAAAGTAAAAAATAATACAAAATACTTGTAAATAAAAAAAAAAATCTAAATTAGTGATCACAATGGTACAAGTGGAGTTCAGTTAACCTTGACTTATTGGCCACCACCTCCATACCACATGACACAGCACTGCCTCTCCCTGCCACACCACCACAAGACACAGGGCTGCCTCTCCCTGCCACACCACCACAAGACACAGGGCTGCCTCTCCCTGCCACACCACCACAAGACACAGGGCTGCCTCTCCCTGCCACACCACCACAAGACACAGGGCTGCCTCTCCTTGCCAACTTGCCACAAGACACAGCACTGCCTCTCCCTGCCATCCTGCTACAAGACACAGCACTGCCTCTCCCTGCCATCCTGCCACAAGACACAGCACTGCCTCTCCTTGCCATCCTGCCACAAGACACAGCACTGCCTCTCCTTGCCATCCTGCCACAAGACACAGCACTGCCTCTCCCTGCCATTTGCCACACACACCTGGAAGCCCTGGATGGTGCGGTAGTAAGGATCGAGCAGCAGCTGGGCAAGGGCGCAGGTCTGGGCGGTGCGGTCCCAGCCGTCGGAGCAATGGACCAGCACACTGACGCCTTCCATCATGGAGCTGGTGATGAAGACAGCCGTGTCCAGCACTGAGCGCACATGTTTCAGCCATCCAGATGACTCCACACCGCTGATGAAGCCGTTCATGGAGGGCGGCACTAACTGGCATGCTGCAACACACACACAAATGATGGGGGATATAGTGACTTGACCAGGAAGGTTTGTGATGTACAGGGAATACAGGAGGACATGATGAGAGGCTAAGGAGAATGTGATGCTTCAAGGACACAAAGAAATGCATTTTTGTACACTGGATAATAATGATGAGAATAATAGCAATAATAGCAACAATTACATCACCACCACTACCACCACCACCAACAACAATAGTAATAGTAATAATAATAATAAAATGACAATATGTAATTTTATTTTTGTCCTACAGCACAGATAGTTTTATCATAAAACAAAAATGGCCATGGAATAAAGGAAATAAGAGTAAATAACTACAAGATTTACTCAAATTACATAAAGTATTGAGGACTCTAGACTTACTCTCAATCTGCTTGGCAAGGGACACAATGAATCAGATGACTACAGGAATAATAGATCAACTCAATTCACATCAAGCACTGAGGTCTCCACACTTACTCTCAATTTGTTTAGCAAGGGATGCTCTCATGACGTGGATGTTTTCAATGCCTGAGAAATGAAACTTGATGTTCTCGTAGTATGCCTCGTTCTCGTAGCCTTTGCCTGCTGCTCGGTTTGCCATGGCATTGATCTGAAAGGCAGTGACTGGAAGTGAGGGGAAGTGTATAGTCATAGGATGATACATGAAATTATGGTCTGTATTCAGAAACACTTTGCTCTCTCACCACAGTTATTTTC
>NC_087158.1:467500-470000 GCF_035594125.1 Scylla paramamosain | reverse complement strand
GCACCAGACATTTGCTTACTCTGGGAATCATCAAAATGTAATAATGAAACACACGTAACAGACTCCCAACTAAAGCCAGGTAGAATAACACGATAGGATCAGCTGGAGCCAAACATGAGATTTAGAATTTAATGCCAGGTTGTGCATAGTTAAGAATAAAAGATGTAAGAGAGTGATAATAAATGATGAAGAGATAAATGGATGAATAAAAATACAGTAAAAAAATACTTGAATTGTGGATAACTTGTTGGCAAAACTCTCCCTTTTCTCTCTTTCTCATGACCTGAAGTTATGGAAATGGATAGGAGTCACAGAAGATTAATATGAAATGATGAGATATAAATGGATGGATAAAAATAAGGATGAAATTACTTAAATTATGTGTTGTAGGAGGGTAAAATGGAATGATGGGAGATGGATAAATAAAAATAAGGTTGAAATACTTGAATTATGAAGAACTTGTAGGCAAAGATACCACTCTCTCTCTCTCTCTCTCTCTCTCTCTCTCTCTCTCTCTCTCTCTCTCTCTCTCTCTCTTTCAAAAGGATACACAACCTAACAGTGCAAGAGAAGTTTTGAATAAAGATAAAGTTTGAGGAACTAATAAATATATGAATATAAAATATGTGCAAGTTTCATAGAGGAAAGAACAAAATTGATATGGCTTTAAGACTGACATCTCTATAATGTCTGTTTTATTTTAGTAAGAAGGGAAGAAGTTTGGAAGTGACTGGAATAAAGGAAGACTGTATTATGAAAGAAAAATGAAGAAAGAAAAGAAATTAATAAAGCTTTAGGATGAACAATCTTATAAAGTGTGTTGTTTTACTATGAAGACAAGGAGAGAATGCCAGGGAGTGTCATAAAGGTAGACTGTATTATGAGGAAAAAGAAAAGTTGAAACCTGAATTAATACAATATCTGAGACAATGAAAGGCTGCCCTGTCTTGTCATCTTGCGAATGCTCAAGTTGGTAGAAGGAATGAAAAGCGAGGAAGAAAAAGGACAGTTTGTGGCAGAGTTTAGCAATGAAGAGATAAAAATTCACAAAGGAAAGAACTGAGAGGTCTTCCGTGCATCAATACAACTGAATATATGAAGGCAGCTGGATGGTAACCTCTTAAAAAATGCTGAAGTCACAAGGAAAAATGAAAACTGGGATACATAAGGACAGTTTGTGGTGAAGTTTATTAAAGAAGAGATATAAAGTTTCACAAAGGAAAGAATTGAGAGGCCTTAGGTACATCAATGCAGCTGAATATATGAAGGCAGTTGGATATTAACCTCTGGAAAAATGCTGAAGTTACAAGGAGAAATGAAAACAGAGAAACATACGAGCAGTTTGTGGTGGAGTTTGTCAAAGAGAAGGAGAGATAAAGATTCACAAAGAAAAGAACTGAGGCCTTACACCAACACAGCTGAATATGTGGAGGCAGTCAGAATGTATCCTCTTAAAAATGCTGAAGTCTCAGAAGAAATGAAAACAGAGAAACATACGAATAGTTTGTGGTGGAGTTTATCCAAGAGAAAGAGATATAAAGATTCACAAAGGAAAGAACTGAGACCTTACGTCAATAAAACTGAATACCTGAATATATATGAAGGCGGTGGGAACAAACCCTCTTAAAAATGTTGAAGTTACTTGGAGAAATGAAAACAGAAAAACATAAGGCCAGTCTGTTGTGGAGTTTGTTAGAAAGGAGGATGAAAGGGATGAAGACAAAGATAATACTGAAGATGGTACTTGCGCTGGCTTCCTCTATCTATACTAAAACGACTCGAGTTACACAAGAGGAAGGAAAACACGAAAAAAAAAAAAAATTGAAACATTTTGAGACAGAGTTTATCAGCGAAGAGAAAGAAGATATGAAAACAAAGATGACACTTGTGCTGGCTTCCTCTATCTACACTGAAACGACTCAAGTTACACAGAAGAGAGAGGAAAACAACGGAAAGATAAGGAGGGTGTGTAGCAGCAAAGTTTGGTAAAGGAGGAGAAAAACACGAAAACATGATAACTTCTGTTGTTGTTGTTGTTGTTGTATTATTCCCAGGCTGCTAATTAATTTTGAGTAACTAACCTGGATAGAAAAAAAAGGACAGATAAACTTAAGTCGTAAAAATAGCTTTCCAATCCCTTTGTCATGTCCTTCTCTTTCCCTTCCCCTAACTCCCTCAGGATACTGCCAACGTTATCTCTTCAATCTCCTCCCCATTCTCTCCCCACAACCACCCAACTCTCTCTCAATAAATCCTTGCCCCTCTTCTTCTCCCCTACCATCTACCTACAATATTCCTTTCCTTTCCTCCCCACCCTTCTTTACCTCCCGTCAATCTTCTCTAAATCTCATCCTCCCTATGATTCTCTCTCTCTTCCCTCTTTACTTCCTCCCCAAACACTCGTTACAAGCTTCTTCCCTCTATTTTTCTCTCCACATACTCTCTCTCTCTCTCTTCCTCCTAATTCCCTCACCACTTATCTTCCTCCCAATGATTTCCT
>NC_087158.1:450000-452500 GCF_035594125.1 Scylla paramamosain | reverse complement strand
CAGGCAGAGGAGGAGGAGGAGGAAGCGAAAAACAGTAGAAAAAGGAGGTGAGGGAAAGTGAGGGGATGAAAACTAAAGCGAGGAGGAAAAGGAGGAAGAGGAGGAGGAGGAGGAGGAGGAGGAGGAGGAGGAGGAGGAGGAGGAGAAGGAGGAGGAGGAGGAGGAGGAGGAAGAGGGAGGTAGTTTAAAGGGATGGTGGAGAGAGGCGGTCCGTGTTGAATTTTGGGAGGATAAAAACTCCTAACGTAAGGGTCATGACGAGGACGACGACGACGACGAGGAGGAGGAGGAGGAGGAGGAGGAGGAGGAGGAGGAGGAGGAGGAGGAGGAGGAGGAAGGTGTCAAAAGGCTCTACCCCGAAAGTGTAATGACGTCTTCACCAGGAGATGTCACTGTCATCTGGATCCAACTGACGGAGGAGGAGGAGGAGGAGGAGGAGGAGGAGGAGGAGGAGGAGGAGGAGGAGGAGGAGGAGGAGGAGGAGAAGAAGGAGGAGGAGGAGGAGGAGGAGGAGGAGGAGGAAGAGGAGGACGAAAAAGAAGATTAAGCAAAACATAATGGAAAAGAAAGAAGGGAAGACATGAAGGAGAAGGAAGACAGAAAAGGGAGAACACGAAAGGAAGAGAGGAGGAGGAAGAGGAGAGCGAAAAAAAGGAGACAGCAAAAACGAAAGAAAAATAAAAGGAGACCGAGAGAGAGAGAGGAGAAAACGCAAACACGAATGAAAGAGAGGAGGAGGAGGAGGAGGAGGAGGAGGAGGAGGAGGAGGAGGAGGAGGAGGAGGAGGAGGAGGAGGAGGAAGAGGAAGCAAAGCACCATAAAAAGAGAGAGAGAGATGGAATTAATTCACGGAAATAAAAAATGTCGCAAAGCAGAATGGTGCAGAGAGTGGGCGGGGGGAGTGGGGGAGTGGATTGTGGCGGGGGGAGTCGGAGGAATGGGTGGGCGGTGGATGGGGTTGGGGAGATTAGGATGGGCGGGAGGTGGACATGGGAAGGTAGGAGGTGGGAGAAATTGGAAGGGTGGAATGGGTGGGCGGTGGGTGGAGGTATAGCGGTTTGGCCTGTATGAGAGGAGGGATGGAGGTGGGCGGAGTGGGCGGGAGGTGGGGTGGATGGGCGGGGTGGGCGGGTCTCCGTTATGTATGCAAATCTGCAGCGACGAGGCGGCGAGGTAAAAGAGGAGAGTTAGGACCGAGTTTGGCGCCGCCCTGCCTGCCCTGACCTGTCTGACCCGCCCCACTCAGAGGTTTAATGGCGGCCCACTCACCCAGGCAGTCAGTCAAGCAGGCAGGCAGGCAGGCAGGCAAGCAGGCAGGCAGTTAATCAGTTAGTTAGTTAGCTGGTTAATTACGAAGAGATTCAGTCAGTGTCTGTTAGTTAATTCTTTAGCTAGTTAGTTTGTTGATCAGTCAGTCAGTCGGTCAGTCAGTCAGTTCTTTTTTAGTTAACAAGTCAGTCGGAAACTTATTTAATTAGCAAAATAGATAAATTTATAGATAGATGAACAGACAGCTAGATAGACAGGCGGACAGATACAAGGACACGCAGCTCGCTAGTCAATCACTGGGCAGGGAAATGTGTGCCCAGCCAACCAGTTACGTCATCAAAGCCCAGCCGCACTCCACTTCCCGCTCACTCTCTCACTCCCCGACTCCCCAGCTCCACCGCTCTCCTCCACTCCCCCAGCCTCTCCCTCGGCCAACAGGAGGACAACGAGGCGGTAAGACACGAATCCAATTAGGGAATAAGAGAAATAGTAGTGTGTAGGCGACCATTAGTGTGTGTGTGTGTGTGTGTGTGTGTGTGTGTGTGTGTGTGTGTGTGTGTGTGTGTGTGTGTGTGTGTGTGTGTGTGTGTGTGTGTGTGTGTGTGTGTCGTATTAGACCAGCAAGACTGATACCTCGTCCTCCTCCTCCTCCTACTCTTTCTCCTCCGTCCATTTCTCTTCGTCTTCCTCCTCCTCCTCCTCCTCCTCCTCCTCCTCCTCCTCCTCCTCCTCTTCTTCCTCATTCTTGTTCACAGTTCCCTAATTACTCATTGTCATTCATTATTTTCTCTACAACACTTTTTCTTTCAGCTACTAACATGACACACACACACACACACACACACACATTCTCTCTCTCTCTCTCTCTCTCTCTCTCTCTCTCTCTCTCTCTCTCTCTCTCTCTCTCTCTCTGTCACGAAAACGAAAGAAGAAAACAAGGAAGGGAGGAAGGAAGGAAGGAAGGAAGGAAAAGAAAAAAGCAAGGAAGGGAAATATAGAAAAGAAGA
Source organism: Scylla paramamosain (assembly GCF_035594125.1). Classification (NCBI taxonomy): domain Eukaryota; kingdom Metazoa; phylum Arthropoda; class Malacostraca; order Decapoda; family Portunidae; genus Scylla; species Scylla paramamosain. The sequence goes on along the minus strand of NC_087158.1, from coordinate 450,224 downwards.
AAGAAGTGATAAAGAAAGGAAGGAAGTGATAAAGAAGGAATGAAGGATAGAAAAGATAAAGAAGGAATAAAGAAAGGAAGGGAGAAGCAAAGGAAAGAAAATATAGAATGGAAAGGAAAAAGGAAGAAAGAAAAAAAGACACAAAGAAAGAAAAAGAAAAGGAAGGAGCGAATGAATGAACGAAGGAAGGATGGAAAGAAACGAAGAATGAAGGCAGGAAGAAA
>NC_087158.1:440000-445000 GCF_035594125.1 Scylla paramamosain | reverse complement strand
GGTTCCCAGAAAAGAAAAAAAGTCTCAACGCTCACATCTTTCAAAGTAAGAGGAGTGAGAGGAAGAGTGGAGAGGAATGAGTGGAAAAGCGGTATTCTCTCTTTTTTCTCGCTCTTCCTCTTACTCCTCCACTTTTTCTTCTCTATTTTTTCTCCTGTTCCTTTGTTTTTTTTGTTTCTCATTTTTGTTTGCTTCGTATTTCGGTTCTCCTTTCCTCTCGTTTCTTTCTGTTCTTTTCCTCTTCTTCTTTTTCTTTTTTTCCATGAACTATTCACCTTCTCCTCCTCCTCCTCCTCTTCCTCTCTGTCTCCATTTAACCCCACATGCTTTTATTCTGTTCTCCTTCCCTTCCCTTCCTCTCTTTTTCTTCCTTCCCTTCATCCCCTTCTATATTTTTTTCTTCCTACTTCTCCTTTTCTCCCCAAATCTTTATCCTATTATCTCCTTCTTCCTTTCATCTTTTATGTTTCTTCCTCCCCTTCTATCTTTTTTTATTCCTCCTCTTCCTCCTCCTCCCCTTTTTCTACAAATACTTTTACTCTCCTCTCTTCCTTCCTTTCGTTCCCTTCTACAATTTTCTCTTCTTCCTCCTCTTCCTCTTCTTTCTCTTTTCCCTCTGATTCTTGTCCCTCATCGCTTTTTTCCTTCCCATCCTCTTCCTCTTCCCTTTCCTCTTCTTCCTCCTCGCCCCTTTTTGCTCTTCTGTCCCCTACGTTTCCTGGTATCTTCTATTACTCCTTTATTCTCTCTCTCTCTTCCTCCCCCTCCTCCTCCTCCTCCTCCTCCTCCTCCTCCTCCTCGCCCGTTACACAATACCTCCACCACCATCACCGCCCATACGTCTCTCTCTCTCTCTCTCTCTCTCTCTCTCTCTCTCTCTCTCTCTCTCTCTCTCTCTCTCTCTCTCTCTCTCTCTCTGGCATAAATTGTATTGTTGTATCTATTTTTTTCAATCATTGCACGATTTTTTTTTTTGTAATATTACTTTTTTTTTTTAATACGTAGGAGATTCAGATTTGTACAAGTTTACCCTGCAATGGAAAGTAACAGAAAATGAGAAACGAGAAAATGGGAGAATTGAGATTACGTAATGTGTGGTTGTTAGCTAGTTGTGTGAACGAGTGAATGAGCGAGACTTGTGTGAGGCATGAATACGTGTATGAGTGAACGAGCTAGGCTTCAGTCATAAGTGTTAAGTGGAAGTGCGCGGCCTGGCGCCGAGAGATCACCTACCTCCAGCCTTCTGTTCACACCTTCTGTGAATAAACACCTGCACTGTTACCTGCGTTTCCTGTGCCCCTGCTGGTCAAGAGTCGAACATGGCGCAGTGAGTAGGATCAGGACAAGGCTGCAGTGGGTACGGCGCAGAATGGAGAAGCAGTTGGAGGCGCTGGCTGCCCTGCTAGCGCGACAGTCGGAGCAGAGTCAGGCTCTGCTAGCGCGACAGTCGGAGCAGAGTCAGGCTCGCGAGGAGCGTTTAACCCAGGCTGCTGGAGAGAGTGGGGACACAAGCTCCCAGTCGCACCACGGCGAGCAATGAAGGCGAAACCACAGCCCGCAGCACGTCTACCCAGGGCGCGAGGTTCCCGACGTCCGCCACCATCATTCCTCACTTAACGGCGTCAGCATCTTTACGTGAGTTCGACACGTGGCGCCATAAGTTTGAAGGATACGTAACCCTCGCCAGGATAGACTGTCTCTCCCTGGCTGAGCAGAAGGCGGCACTTTTCGCTGCTGTCCTAGACGACGAGTGGACCCGTACACTTCGCTACGGGATAAGCTTACCGAGAGACGCGGAGTTAAGAACCATCCTCGATGCAATGTGTGAGTACCTGCGAAGCCAGCGCAACATCATCATGGATAGAAGAGACTTCTACTCCCGCGTGCAAGAAACGCAAGAAGGTTTTGACGACTTTTTATGTGCTGTTAAGGAAATCGCCAATTTCTGTGACTTTTGCGACCAGTGCATAAACCATCAGCTGCGTGACAGAATTGTCGTTGGGACACGAGACGAAGTGGCTCTGAAACGCATGCTGGAAAACAAGAAACTCACCCTTGAAAACGCCATAGATATTTGCAGAGCATCAGAGAGCGCTAACCAGTGTAGTGCAGTACTAAGGGGCGGCTCTCACTCTTCGGAGCCATGGTGTGAACGCTGTCTCGAACTACAGGAAGGGCAGTTTCGGGGGCTCAAGCCCCACGGGCTGTTATCGTTGTGGCAAAGATTGTCGCAGTGACAAAAGGGGATGCCAGGCAATAGATAAAGTGTGTCGTAACTGCGGGAAAAGAGGGCATTTTGCGAGTGTATGTCAGCAGACAGTGAGGAAACGACGAGGAGCTTCGAGGAGTTCCTCAACTGTCTCTCCTCATCGCGGTGCAGGCCCGGAGCGGGGAGCCAGTGCCAGTGTATACCAGCTCTTATCAGGCGTATACACAAAGACGGTGACGGCACGACCTGCGCCCCCAGGTGCTCATTACCGCCACACATCCCGCTGGAAGAGACAAGATTACGTGGACTCCTGACTCTGGGGCCGAAACGACCGTTATTGGCCTCGACACGGCAACACTCCTTGGAATCCCGCCCTCCAGCTTGGCGCCCGCTGATGGTGATGGACTTTATGCTGCCGGTAATCACCCCCTCACCTGTGTAGGAACTTTCTCGTCGCACTTGCAACTGGGCGACAGGAAGCTGAGACTGTTGTGAGCGTGGTGAAGGAGGTGAAGGGGGCGCTGCTTAGCTGGTACGATTCCATCGCTCTCGGAATCCTCCCCGAAGATTTTCCGGCTCAAATCCGACCGCTACGCAGGGAAGAACAGCACACCGGCAACAGCTCCATCAAGTACCCGACCGCCCTCGCAGCCACCTCTATCTACGCCCACAGAAGTGATCAGCTGGCCTCATTCCTACGACCCAACGCCACAGCAGCGTGCGGGGCACGCTGCTGCTGTGATCAAGGCCTTTCCCAGCGTCTTGAAGCAAAGGAAGGTTTACGTGCAATGGCTGGTGGATCCATGGCCATCGAGTTGACAGACGACGCTCGACCCTTCGCCGTAACAGCATCTCGTACAATCCCTTACAATTGGCGTGAAGAAATTAAGAGCCAGTTGGAAGAGCTGCTTAACAAGGGAATCATCGAGAGTGTGGACTACCCTACGGCATGGTGCCACCCCATCGTGCCTGTCCCAAAAAAGACATCTGGTGTAAGGCTGTGTGTTGACCTGACCACGACTCAACCGTTACGTGAAGAGGCCCGTGTATCCAGTGCGCTCACCTCATGACGCCATCGCCTCGATCGGGACCGGAGCAGTTTGGTTCACCACTCTTGATGCCAAGATGGGAGTATTTTCAAGTCCCCATTAGAGAGAGAAGACCAGGATTTAACCTGCTTCATAACACCTTGGGGTCGGTACAAGTTTCGGCGAGCGGTTATGGGTCTCGTCTCGTCTGGAGACGAGTATAACCGTCGAGGAGACCAAGCTCTCGGCGACATACCTAACACCATCAAGATCGTGGACGACATCCTGGCCTATGACTCCACCTACAGTGCGCACTTAGCCCATGTCATTCAGATTGTGCGGCGGTGTGACCAGCACGGCATCACTCTCAACCCACAGAAGTTTACATTCGCGGAAAGAGTGGTAGATTACTGTGGTTACTCTGTTACTGGACAAGGCTACACGACAGACTCAAAGAAAGTTAAGGCAATCTCTGACTTCCCACGACCACAGCACATCACCGACCTACGATCATTCATGGGTCTTACAAACCAGCTTGGAAGCTTTTCTCCTGCTGTGGCTGCAGCTGCACAACCCCTCAGAGATCTCTTACGCCCGAAGAACAGTTGGTGCTGGTCTCCTAACCATGAAGAGGCGTTTGAGAAGGTGAAACAGTGTCTCGTCAGCCCACCTGTCTTGGCATACTTCGACCCATCATTACCAACGATGCTACAGACTGACGCCTCAAGGATGCACGGATTTGGATTCGTTCTCCTGCAGAAGCACAGTGACCAGTGGAAGATGGTGCAATGCGGGTCAAGATTTGTTACAGACACAGAGAGCCGCTATGCAGTAATAGAGTTGGAAATGGCTGCAATCGTCTGGGCAGTCAGGAAATGTGGCACCTACCTGAAAGGACTCCCTCACTTCGATCTAGTGCTCGACCACCGCCCGCTGATACCTCTCCTCAATAGCAAGTTGTTGGGAGAAATAGAGAACCTGCGGCTGCAGCGCATGAGGAGAAGCTTGCTCAGTATTCTTTCACAGCAAGCTGGCAAAAGGGATCGACACACTGTGTGCCCGACGCCCTCTCACGTGCTCCAGTACAGGACCCAGTGGAGGAAGAGGATGCTGCTACTTCTGGTGACCTCGACCCTCTCCACTCAGCGGTCATCTCAGCGTTATCTGCCACCAATGAGGACGGCGTCCGCTTAGCACCACTCAGGATCAGACTGTGGAAATGGTACGTGCCGCAGCAGCAAGAGACGGGGAGTACTGCTTGCTCAAGAACGTCATCATCGAGGGCTTCCCTGATCATTGCCACGACCTCGATCACCGCTTGCGTACGTACTGGCCGGTGCGCAGTCTGCTGGCCGTAGACGACGACCTGGTGGTTTACGGGCCGAGGCTTCTTATTCCTCACAGCCTCCGCCGAGAAACACTAGAGCGACTCCATGACAGTCATCAGGGGATGGAGCGCACCAAGCGACAGGCCCGACAAACGGTGTACTGGCCTGGTATGGACAGAGACGTTGAGAACGTCGTTTCTGGATGCTCACTATGCCGTCCACTCCTACCAAGCCAAGCCAACGAACCTCTCTGGCAGGACACGGACACACCCAGCAGGGTGTTTGAGTCAGTTTCTGCAGACTACTTCCACGCAGCAGGCCGTACATACCTCGTGTATGTAGATCGCTTGTCTGGGTGGCCTCACGTGTCTGCATGCTCACGTCCAGCATCGGCTGATCAGCTCGTTCGTGTCCTTCGGGGTGTGTTCGCCGACA
>NC_087158.1:425000-432500 GCF_035594125.1 Scylla paramamosain | reverse complement strand
AGAGGAAGGGGAAGGTGAGGAAAGGGACTAAGGGATGGATGGAAGGATGGAGGACAGGTTTGGGAAGTGGTAAATGAAGGAAAGGGAGGAGGAGGAGGAGGAGGAGGAGGAGGAAGAGGAGGAGGAGGAATACAAATGAATACAAAGGAATACAAAGAACTACTAAACAGCGACAAATAATGAGGTCGTTACTATGCTGTTTGGGTAACTATTCTACTCTATTAGTGGGAGAGACAGGATAGTACAGGAGAAAGCTCCTCCCCACCTCCCATCTCTCCACCCGAAGCTGGCCGGAAAATGGAAACGGAACCATGTTGTATAAAAAAAAAAAAAACATGGAATTTGAGAGGAAAGCAAGAGAGAGCGGTGATGTGTACCTGTACCACACACAATGTACCTACAATCGTAATGTTTGTGTACCTGTACCACACACAATGTACCTACAATCGTAATGTTTGTGTACCTGTACCACACACAATGTACCTGCCTACAATCGTAATGTTTGTGTCATCTGATGAGGCGCTTCCTTCACCTTAAATCTGCTTGAGTGGGACACATTTTAACAAGACGACTGTGGTGATGGGTGAGTTGGTCTGCAGGGACTCCATTCCTTTTAGCATTAGTGTGGCGGGGCCAGCAGCAAGTCGCCGAGGAACACAGCCGTCACTAAGGTCCCTTTGATCCGATCAGTTTTCTTTGTTGTACAGAAGATGTTTGTTGTTCCTTAGTGAAGTACACCCCCATCAGGTGACAGGCAGTGTAGAGTGGACGTGTTCGTTATTCACACATGAACAGCGACAGCCGGGGATTGCTGTCTACATACTTGTCAAGGCGGGAATTCAATGGACACACAGTACTTGAGGTAACGACGCTTCATGGAACACAATTCCACATATTTATTGCACGACTGAAGTGAAAATGTTTGGCTTCATTGGTTTGAAATCGTTTACTTTTTAACTTGAAGCGATTGTTTGTTGTAGCGCAACACGTGCTTAGTTAAATGTTAGGTAGAGTTCAGGACTCAGGTTTGTGGAGCCCTTAACAATTTTGTAGAGCAATATCAGGCCCCCTCTTAGTCTGCGTTATGATAGAGAGAATAGATTTACTTGTTTAATTAAGGCGTTCCTCGTACGGTTTATTGCGAAGCCTTGGGATCATTTTTGTTACTCGACGTATTTTTTTCTAATATCTCAATATCCTTTTTGTAATAAGGTGACCAAAACTGTACATTATATACAAAATGAGGACGTACGAGTGAGTTGTACAAGGTCAGGATTACCTTCTCAGACTTGAAGGTGAAAGATCTTCCTATGACGCCGGTTAATTTGTCGGCAATTTTAATGACTTCAGAAGGAGGAGGAGGAGGAGGAGGAGGAGGAGGAGGAGGAGGAGGAGGAGGAGGAGGAGGAGGAGGAGGAGGAGGAGGAGGAGGAGGAGGAGGAGGAGGAGGAGGAGGAGGAGCAGGAGGAGGAGGAGGAGGAGGAGGAGGTGGAGGAGGAGGAGGAGGAGGAAGAGGAAGAGGAAGAGGAAGAGGAAGAGGAGGAGGAGGAAGAAGAGGAAGAGGAAGAGGAAGAGGAATAGGAGGAAGAGGAAGAGGAAGAGGAGGAGGAGGAGGAGGAGGAGGAGGAGGAGGAGGAGGAGGAGGAGGAGGAGGGTCCACGCGTCAACAGCAGAAACATGAAACAACCTCCATCAAAGTCTCTCTCGAGGAGGAGGAGGAGGAGGAGGAGGAGGAGGAGGAGGAGGAGGAGGAGGAGGAGGAGGAGGAGGAGGAGGAGGAGGAGGAGGGGGACTAATATACGAGGAAAAAAAAAGATGAAGGAAGAGGAAGAAAGAATGAGGAAAGTAAATTAAAAAGGAAGAGAGAAAAAGGCGTAAATACTTTCATATCTCTCTCTCTCTCTCTCTCTCTCTCTCTCTCTCTCTCTCTCTCTCTCTCTCTCTCTCTCTCTCTGTCCATTAATCTAATAAGTACAAGGGCAACATGGCGACCATAATGCAACACACACACACACACACACACACACACACACACACACACACACACACACACACACGAAGGGTGTAATATGAGTCAAAGGTACACACGACCGTGAAGATATGAAAGAGGAGGAGGAGGAGGAGGAGGAGGAGGAGGAGGAGGAGGAGGAGGAGGAGGAGGAGGAGGAGGAGGAGGAAGGAGAGGAAATAAGAATAAGAGATATCGCGGACTAAGGAAAAAGAGAAATAGAGATGCAGAATATTGCTCTCTCTCTCTCTCTCTCTCTCTCTCTCTCTCTCTCTCTCTCTCTCTCGCGTACGTCATGGGAATAAATCATCACGGCCAATAATTCAATAGAGCGAACGGCAGATGACAGGGAGGCCCGCCCGCCAAACACTGGGACGTAATGAGACAGACCGCTATTCCTATGAGCAGAGAGATTTCTAGACAGACAGACAGACAGACAGACAGACAGACAGACAGACAGACAGACAGATAGAGAGACAGACAGACAGACAGACAGACAGACAGACAGACAGACAGACAGACAGATAGAGAGACAGACAGATAGATAGAGACACAGATAGACAGACAGGCAGATACAATAGAGAAATAAAGAGGCAGGTAGATGCACTGTTGGATAGACAGTTACACAGAGATAGATAGATAGGTGGATTAAACTTACGAACATACAGACAGATAATTAATAGGTACAGTGACGTGGGTAGATCAATGAGTAATCGGAGAAGTATAATTGGATAGACAGAGACAGAGACAGAGAGAGAGAGAGAGAGAGAGAGAGAGAGAGAGAGAGAGAGAGAGAGAGAGAGAGAGAGAGAGAGAGAGAATAACAAACAGAAGGACAAATTGGTGGAAAGACAGATAAACAGAGAAGATACATAGACAGGAAGATGTATAAACAGACAGACAAACAGAAAGATACGTTCTTTAAACAGACATACGAAAATAAAAAAACTCACATACACACGAAAAAAAACAAAGAAAAAAAGAGAAAAAAAGAGAAAAGAAAAAAAAAAAAACAGGAAATACCATTAAAAGGTTACTGAGCGAAATGTTGAAGTGATTAAAGACACTCTTTTCCTCCTCCTCCTCCTCCTCCTCCTCCTCTCTCCCCTGGCAGGTAATTAAGTTGCAGCCCATCAATGTCTAATTAGAGGCGGGATGATGATAATGAGATGAATTGCCTCGTCCGATAGTGTAATGGAGAGAGAGAGAGAGAGAGAGAGAGAGAGAGAGAGAGAGAGAGAGAGAGAGAGAGAGAGAGAGAGAGAGAGAGAGAGAGAGAGAGAGAGAGAGAGAGAGTACTTACTTCATCATGCACACTATTTACGTATACTGTCTATCATGAATATATCGATTTATTTAGCAACGAAACACACACACACACACACACACACACACACACACACACACACACACACACACACACACACACACAAACACACACACACAAACGTACAAATACTCATGGAAAAATCCTTACACTTAAAAACGCTCTCTCTCTCTCTCTCTCTCTCTCTCTCTCTCTCTCTCTCTCTCTCTCTCTCTCTCTCTCTCTCTCTCTCTCAAGCTAACAGAAAACAGAAACCGTAAATATTTTCCCATTTATTCACCCATTTTCTTTTTTTTTTTTTTATTTTCCAGGGATAACTTCAACATTTCAGCATCTCTTCACATGAATGGGGGCGATAATGGCGGCAGTTTAATAGGCGCGGCCCCCTTAAGTCCCTCCCCCTACCCCACTCCCCTCCACCCCTCCCTCCCTTCCTCCACTCAGCACCGCCCTTCACTTCACGATGGTCATGAAAATTTAGCTAAGAAACTGCTGGGGAATATTTACCTGGGGCGCGATATTAAAATTCCTTGCTTGTAACACGACGCGTGGATAAGGAGGAGGAGGAGAAGGAGGAGGAGGAGGAGGAGGAGGAGGAGGAGGAGGAGGAGGAGGAGGAGGAGGAGGAGGAGGAGGAGGAGGAGGAGGAGGAGGAGGCCTTGAGGAAGTGATGTAGCGGAATTAAGAGGCAGAAAGGAGGTTAAAAGGAGAGAGAGAGAGAGAGAGAGAGAGAGAGAGAGAGAGAGAGAGAGAGAGAGAGAGAGAGAGAGAGAGAGAGAGAGAGAGAGAGAGAGAGGGGGTGAAGGGGTGAGGATTGAGTGAGGAGGATCAGGAGGGAAGAATTATGATGAAAAGTTGGAAAGAAGGAGAGAGGAAGGAGGTATAAATGCATGGGAGGAGGAGGAGGAGGAGGAGGAGGAGGAGGAGGAGGAGGAGGAGGAGGAATACAAAGGAATACAAAGGAAAGCCAAACAGCAACAGACCTTATGGTCCTTGCAAGGCTGTTTGGAGGAGGAAGAGGAGGAGGAGGAGGAGGAGGAGGAGGAGGAGGAGGAGGAGGAGGAGGAGGAGGAGGAGGAGGAGGAGGAGGAGGAGGAGGAGGAGGAGGAGGAGGACTACTTAACATGCTGGATTGAGAGAAGACTGGAGGAAGGGAGAGAGGGAGTAAAGGTCAGGCAGATGGAAGGAGGAAGGAGGAAGGAGGGAGAGATGGATGGAGGGAAGGAGGTGGAGGGAGAGGGAGGGGTTGTTGGGGGGCTCGGGGGGTGGGGGGGCGGCGTAACTCGGTGCGCTAAATGAGATTCGTTATTTATGTAGTGTGTAAACAAACTGAGTGTGTTGGGGGCACTTTTATCCCCCTCCCCTCCCCTCCCCTCTTCTCCCCACCCTCCCCACCTTCCCCTCATTCTCCCCAACCAACACCACCACTTGAACTCCTTTTCTTTGCCTCCACCACCACCACCACCACCACCACCACTACTACTAGAAGCTGCACTGTCTTTCCTTCACTACCACCACCACCACCATCAACCACCACCACCACCACCACCAACAACAATAACACCATCACTAACACTGCTGCCACAACCACCACCACCGTCTAACAACACAATGCTATAAATGTTTTTCTTATTTCGCGGCCCACCACCACCATCACCACCATCACCACCACCACCACCATCATCATCACCACCATTTATACTGTTTCCCCTTCACCACCACCACCACCACCACCACCACCACTACTACCACCATCATTAACTAACAACACAATTCCACAACTACTTGTTTCTTTAACTTCACCACCCCCACCATCACTACACCATCACCACCACTACCACAATCCCAAAAATCTTCCACACAACACCACCACCACCATCACTACCACCACCACCACATCCTCCTTCAATCTAACACGCAGAACCAAATCCAACACCATCACCACCAAAGTCCCACAGCTATTAAATTTCCACATCACCACCACCACCACCACCACCATCCACACACGCGCCGCCATAACCAATTATAATCTTTTATCTCTAGGTGAACACTTCAACATTTCAGTGAGTGGAGGAGGGAAGGGCCAGCCTACACTCACTCCCTGTTGCTCCACGCTTCCACTTGCTCCACCCTGTCCATCTTGTGTCCTATTGAGGGAACTGAATACAAAAATGATAAATAAATGGATAAATGAAATAAATGCGTGGATGAATACATGAATAAATAAAATAGGATGAGAATGGAATATAAATGAATGAATGAATGAATAGATACACAATATATTTACATAAAGAGTCGATTAAAAATTTGCCTTAATGTCTCTCTCTCTCTCTCTCTCTCTCTCTCTCTCTCTCTCTCTCTCTCTCTCTCTCTCTCTCTCTCTCTCTCTCTCTCCTTCCTAAACTACCACCACTACTATCACAACCATTACTACCGCCATTATTGCCGCCACCATCACCACCACCACCACCAGTAAGTTTAAGTATCATCATCACCACAACCACCATCATCATCACTACCACCACCACTACCACCATTACCACCGTTATTACCACCACCATCACCATTAAGTTTAAGTATTATCATCGCCACTACCATGACAACTACCACCACAACCACCACCACCACCACTACCTCCACCTCTAGTGCTTCCATTATTAAAATCCCACTACTGTCACTACCACCACTGTCATTTGCACTATACAAAACTTTACACTATATCAAAACTTTCATTATTACCACCACCACGACCACCACAACCACCACCACCACCACGACCACACCCGCTGCCTCCTACGCACTTTCTATCCTAATCTTAAAAAAAAATAAATAAATAAATAAGTAGATAAATAAATAAATAAATGAAAAAGAAAAAACTTATCTCTTTTCATAATTATAAATCATGGCCACACACACACACACACACACACACACACACACACACACACACACACACACACACCAACGCAACACAACGCAACACAAATTTTTATTCCTCAAAATTTGCGAGAAAAAAAGAAAAATGAAGCTCACTGTGCAATTATTTTCTGTTCCTTCATGCATTAAGAGACAGAAAAGTAGGAGGAGGAGGAGGAGGAGGAGGAGGAGGAGGAGGAGGAGGAGGAGGAGGAGGAGGAGGAGGAGGAGGAGGTTCGTGATGAATATGCCAAAAGTTTAATAAATTACTAATACATGCAAGAGCGTGAGAGTTGGGCGAGGAAACTCATGTCTCTCTCTCTCTCTCTCTCTCTCTCTCTCTCTCTCTCTCTCTCTCTCTCTCTCTCTCTCTCTCTCTCTCTCTCTCTCTCTCTCTCTCTCTCTCTCTCTCTCTCTCTCTCTCTCTCTCTCTCTCTCTCTCTCTCTCTCTCTCTCTCTCGCTCTCGTTCCTTGCTTCTAATTTTATGCTCAGACAAAACGTGATGGTGGTGGTGATGGTGGTGGTCGCGGTGGTGGTGGTGGTGTAATGCATGAAGAGTTTGTATGACAGAGAGAGAGAGAGAGAGAGAGAGAGAGAGAGAGAGAGAGAGAGAGAGAGAGAGAGAGAGAGAGAGAGAGAGAGAGAGAGAGAGAGAGAGAGAGAGAGAGAGCATTCATCCCTTTGGCTCTTTGCACAAAAAACTCTAGGGTGGTATCTTGCAACATTTCATTACCTTGATCCCCGCTGCCGTCCTTTGAGGGAGGGAGGGAGGGAGGAGGGAGAGACGGAGGGAAGGATATGAGAGAACGAAAGGAGTTAGAGAGGGAGGTAGGGAGGGAGGGAAGGGGGAGGGAGACACGAAAGAATAAAAGGGAAATGAGGTAATAATGAGAGGGAGAGAGGGAGGGAGGATAGGATAGGAAAGATGAAGAGGCATAGGAAGAGAGAATAGGAGCTAGAAGAACTACAGGACGAAAGGGAGAAAAGAGGGGGAATGAAAGGAGGGAGGATAAGAGGGAAGAAAGGAAGGCAGGAGGGATGATAAGGGAGAGAGGGAAGGAAGATGCAAGGGAAGAGCAGGGAAGGGAGGAAGGCAGGGAAGAGCTGACGATGAGGGAGGGAAGAGGTGGGCATGAGGGAAGAGAGAGGGGGAGGGAAGATAAGAGGGAAGGAGGGAGGGAGAGAGGGAGGAAAACCCGGAAGGCTGCTCATCGACCCGGAAGGAGGGAGGGGAGGGTGTGGAAGGGA
>NC_087158.1:410000-420000 GCF_035594125.1 Scylla paramamosain | reverse complement strand
AAGGAGATAGAAGAGAAGGGAAATGAAGAACGGGTGAATAAAGGAGGGAAACGTAATGAAAAGGAGAGAAATTGAGGCCAGGAGGGGAGGAAAGAGAAGAGAAAATAGGTTAGTTAATGAAAGGGAGAAAGAAAAAAGAGGTAAAAGAGAGTTGCAAGGGAGGAGAAAATGAAGGAGTGGGTTAGTTTTGGAGGGGGAAGGTAATGAAGGAGAGAGGGAAGGGGAGGGAGGGAGGGAGGGGAGAGTATAGCAAAGGTAATGAGAGGAAGTTTGAAGGGGGAGAAGAGGGAGGGAGGGATGGATGGAAGGGAGAGAAATGGTAATCAGTGAGAGGGAGAGGGTGAAGGGCTGGGCAGACTAAAGGGTTATAGAAAACAGTTCAATAAAAAAAAAGTAAATAGATGAATAGGCAAATTAATAAGATAAAATGAAATAAAATAAAATAAAATAAATAAAATAAATAAAAACAACAGCACCTCTCAAAATAAATAAAAAAAGAGGAATAATATATATATATATATATATATATATATATATATATATATATATATATATATATATATATATATATATATATATAAGTGACAAATATAGCTTATGAAGTGTTTTGGTACTCCTCTCTTGAAGTAATTAAAGTGGTAGGCAGGACGAAATACAGAAACTGGGTGAAAGTTCCAGAGTTTGACAGTGAAAGGGATGAACGAGTGAAAATACTGGTCAACTCCTGCATTAGTAAAGTTGACATCACAAGGGGTGCGAAAATGTGGGACAAATTTAGATTTGGGGGCAGAGAAAAATAAATGAGAGTGAAACGTGTGAAGGTACTGGTTAACTCTTGCATTGCTAAGGTGGACTGAACAGGGGCGTGAAAATCTGGCACAGTTTTAGATTTGGGAAGAGAAAAAACGGCATGAGAGCGAGAATGGAACGAGGAAATAGAAAACGACAGAAACAGTATTGAGAGTGCCAGTGAAAGTAATGGAAACGAGTGAAGAAGGTACTGGCTGGCTAACTCCTAAATTAGTAACGTGGACTGAGCAGGGTGTGAAAATCTGGCTCAGTTTTAGATTCAGGGAGGCAAAAAAAAAAAAAAAAAAAAAAAAGTACGAGAAGGGAGGGAGGAACGGAACACAATGAACAGTAACGATAAGAACGCACCCAACACACAAACAAATAAAAAAAAATCAGAATAGCCGATAGTGAGAGAGAGATTTTCAAACCCACTATCACAGACAATAAAACAACACAAATAACAAAACTCAACTCTTTCAGCTCAAAATATAATAAAACTACTATATAAAACGATAATACAGATAATCTCAAAACATAAAAGTTGAGAGGCGTGGGGAGCGTGGGCGAGGGGAACAGCGGCGCCTCCTCCTTGGCGATGCGAGGGAGGGCGCGAGGACGTGTCATGTTGTAGAGGGAAAGTTTTGCTGCCAGTGTTTGTGAGGTGAAGAAAAAGAGTGTGTCGGCGCCGCGAGCTTCCGTGAAACACTGTGCACGTGAGTCCTTGTAACTTTGTGTGCATGAACGGTGTGTGTGTGTGTGTGTGTGTGTGTGTGTGTGTGTGTGTGTGTGTGTGTGTGTGTGTGTGTGTGTTTTTTTTTACTAGCACGGCAAGCGACAGTGCGTGCATGAAGAATAATAACTCCAGCGTGTAGGTTTATAAGAGTAAAGAAAAGAAAAAATGTGAAGGAACAAACAAGAACATCACAATTGGGAAGAAATTACAATCTTTTTGGCGTGTGAAAATAGCAGGGTATTTTTTTTTCTTTTTTTTATACTGTCACTGGAAGCCACACGTGAAAAGGAAAGTAACTCCAGCGTGTGGGTTTGTGAGAGTAACGATAAAAGTGTGAAGGAACAAGCAGAAATATCACGATAGGAAAGAAATGACAACTTTTTTGTGAGTAAGTGTGTGTGTGTGTGTGTGTGTGTGTGTGTGTGTGTGTGTGTGTGTGTGTGTGTGTGTGTGTGTGTGTGTGTGTGTGTGTGTGTGTGTGAGTGTGTGAAGGGGGCAAGTTTCCTCTACTGGCAAGGAAGCGACAGTACGCGTGAAGAGAACAGCAACTCCACCACACGGGATTATAGGACAGACGATATAAGTGTGAAGGAGGCAGGAGGAATATTAAGATACGGGAGAAATGACGTAACTCTGCAGATGTGAATGGAGGAGATTTTTCTTTTACTGGGACGAAACGACAGTACGCGTGATGAGTAAGAAGAGGAACCCCACCGAAAGAATTTATGACTGGCGATAAAAGAGTGAAGGAACAAGGAGGAATAGATCGATAAGGAAGAAATAACATTATTTTGCGTAAGAATGTAGCAAGTTCTTCCTCTATTGCAACAGAGAGCGGCTGCGTGCGTGTAAAGGAAAGAACAGCAACACTAGCCTATCTATACAAGACGAAGGAAAGCAATGTGCATGGATAAGACGCAGTCGTATCATGGGATGGAGCAAATAATACAAGTTATTGTGCATGGAAGAAGCAATTTTATTTTTCTATTCTGCTAGCATGGAGCGGGAATGTGTCAAGAATAACGCAACAACAGTAAACAAATGGGGAAATGTATAGGAACGAAAATATCATGTGGTGGGAGAAATAATGCAAGTTTTTGTGCATGAAAAGAAGCAAGTGTTTTTTTTTTCTTCTGCCAGCATGGAAAGAAATAGAGTAAGGAAGTAAAGAAGAGGAGTGGCAGCAAGAATAGTAAAGAAATGGACATATGTGTACAGGAAAGGAATATTACGAGAAGGAATATTACAAGTTTTTTTTGTATAGGAAACGATGCAGATTTATTTTTCCTTTTCTTTGTTGGCATGGGAAGCGAGTGTATATAAATAGCACTACTACTACTACTACTACTACTACTACTACTAATAATAATAATAATAATAATAATAAAAACACGACCAGCAAAAATCCACATGAACAAGAAGAACATTCAGTAATATGGAGAAAATAAGCAAGTTTTTGTGTGGGAGGATCGTGTTTTTCCTTCCTCCTCTGCGGATGCGGAAATAAAAGGACAGGTGGCAGGTACACGTGTGGAAAAAACCACCACCACCACCACCACCACCACCACCACCACCACCACCACCAGCTCTTCCTTCTTCAACGTACAGAGAGGAAAAGAAGCGATGTTATGAAATGGAAGAATGTATTATGTATATGTAATGTTATTATGTAAATGATGTGAAGATAATGTGAGAGAAGGGAAAGGATGCGTGAAGAGTGTAATATGATGGTGGTGGTGGTGGTAGTAGTAGTAGTAGTAGTAGTAGTAGTAGTAGTAGAAGTAGTAGTAGTAGTAGTAGCAGTAGCAGTAGTAGTAGCAGCAATAACAATAATAGCAATAACATTAATGAAAACAATATATACTAATATCAAAAAGACACGTGCAAAAATAACACAAACACAGACACAAAAGAAAGAAAACGCCACGTGTGGGAACAAATTATGCAAACATGAGAGAAGAGGAAGAGGAGAGAATGAAAGAGTGAAGACCTGTGCTGGGATGAGGGGCTGGCTTGTTGACGCCTCACTGATGCCGCGCGTGGGAGGCAGCACACACACCACAACACTACCTGAATCGACACCACCTTATCCCATATCCTGAAACACTTATACTCTACACCATTACTTACAGAAGGCTCTAGATGAAGTGACACGGGTTTTGAACGGTGTTTTTCTACGGTTCTAGTGACAGATTAACAAGATTTCTACACCATTAACAGGAGAAATAGTCTTGAAAACCAGGCTAATCGTCTGTGGCCTTTGAAAATAGTCGTGGTGATGGAGCACAGAGCACCTCCACTATACTCCAAAGGTTCTAAAGCTACAGGGATTTTCAAGGGTGTTTTTACGGTTTTGGTGACAGACTAACAAGTTTTCTATATCACTGACGGAAGAAACACGGTGAACTCGGCTAATCGTCTTTGTGGCCTTTAAAAACCGCCGCTATGAGAGCAAAGCGTTTCAAAACATAGGCCTTTACTCCAGCATCTCTCCTTGTACCGCCCACCTCCAACTCGCTCCACCTTACCTCATCTCCTCCCCCTGCTCGCCACGCCCCCTAAGGACTAACCCTAAAAACCCCACCCACCGTCCCACCGCCCGAGCCGCCCCACCCAAATTCCGCCCCAGGACGTTGCATACATCATAATATTCCCCCCCCCCCAGATTCCCTCCCTTTCTACCCCCATTCTTACCTCCCCAGCTCCATTCCTAAGGTTTTTCCCTCCCCTCGAACCTGCCACACACACACACACACACACACACACCGCCAGCCACCTTCAGGCTAATCCCCCCACTCTCTTTCTCTCTCTCACTTTTTAGCTCCCCACTACCTACCACTGCACCCACATTGATTCTCCCCACTTGTGTTTGCTTCCATCTAGCTCCCCGTCTCCTCTCCCCACCGCTACATGCCTGGGAACACAATGCACCCCTACCTTGTCACCCCAGCGAATACCCCCTTTCCTTCACCCCTCCCTTACCAACACAACGATCACTCTACCTCCCCTTCTAAATCACCCATCTTTCCCCACTCCCCCATCACCTCAACGAAGCTTCCTTCCTTCCTTCCTTCACCATTACCCTCAACACTCACCTCCTCTCCTCAATCATCCTTCACTCCCCTCCCCCGACTCCTTCACTGCTCTCTCTCCACCCGCACCGACCCTCCCCCTCAGTGCTTCAATACCATTAAAGCCCACTCCTTCCTCCCCCACCCAGCCATGTCACACACCAAATCCCTCACACATCAATATAAATACCATTTCTCTCTCCATTCCTCCTCCTCCCCACACCTCCCCGGCACAACCTCATGGCTGTCACCCTGTATAAATGACATAGTACTCTCGCCTTTATCATCCAATACTGTTCTCCGGGGCACCCCAATTCTAAATTTCAGTATATCCCTGCTATATTTCAACCACCACCACCACCACCACCACCACCACCACCACCACCACCACCACCACCACCACCACCACCATCACCATCACTACCACCACCACCACCACGACCACCACCACCAGACATCAATATTCATTCCACCCTCCCCTTCCCGTCCCCCCTTCTGGACCCACGCTAACTCCCAACTCCCAATTGTTCTCCCCCATCCCCAAGTCCCCCCCCACCGTACCTTTTCTCCCAAGAGGCACCACCACGAATTATCCTTAGCCGTACCCGGACCCGGACCGAACCTGGACACACACACACACACACACACATACACAGCTACCCATTCTTCGTTTTCCTTTAATGGTTCGCTCAAGCCGGTTATTTTCAACGCCATTTTCCTTCAGGGGGGGGGGAAAATAAAAAAAAAATGAAGAGGGCATGATTATAACAGTGACAACGCGGGCACGGCAGCCATTTTTTTTTTTTTTCAGGTTAGGCTGTCTTTAAATTCTCTTTTTCAGGGTAGGTTGTTGCGTAGGCCTAAGATTAAACCCTGTGTGTGTGTGTGTGTGTGTGTGTGTGTGTGTGTGTGTGTGTGTGTGTGTGTGTGTGTGTGTGTGTGTGTGTGTGTGTGTGTGTGTGTGTGTGTGTGTGTGTGTGTGTGAGAGAGAGAGAGAGAGAGAGAGAGAGAGAGAGAGAGAGAGAGAGAGAGAGAGAGAGAGAGAGAGAGAGAGAGAGAGAGAGAGAGAGAGAGAGAGAGAGAGAGAGAATGTGCCTGTGCGTGTTTCTGTCTCGTATCTACATATAAGGGATTGGACTATTCTCTCTCTCTCTCTCTCTCTCTCTCTCTCTCTCTCTCTCTCTCTCTAGAGAAGATTTGAACTGGGAATAGGCATGACGTAAGCACTGAGGAATGAGAGAGAGAGAGAGAGAGAGAGAGAGAGAGAGAGAGAGAGAGAGAGAGAGAGAGAGAGAGAGAGAGAGAGAGAGAGAGAGAGAGAGAGAGAGAGAGAGAGAGAGAGAGAGAGAGAGAGAGAGAGAGAGAGAGAGAGAGTCATGCATCATTGAGGGGGAGTGGCTGGTCATCTGTCATACAAGAGAGAGGAAAGAGAGGGGAGAGTGAGGTTGGGAGAGTGGCGGTGGTGGTGGTGGTGGTGGTAGTGAAAGTTTACAAAGGGTTACAAAGGATAAACACCAACAGAGACTTAGGTAGTAGCAGTGGTGGTGGTGGTGGTGATGGTATTACTGGTGGTGATGGAGGAAGTGGTGGTGGTGGTGGTGATGGAGGAAGTGGTGGTGGTGGTGGTGGTGGGTTGACGTACACCTAACTATCGACCCTTATCGGCTCAAAGAACACAGCTACTGACGTGTGTGTGTGTGTGTGTGTGTGTGTGTGTGTGTGTGTGTGTGTGTGTGTGTGTGTGTGTGTGTGTGTGTGTGTGCGCCTGGGGGACAATGGCGGGTGTGCGTTCCTAGAATACAATTTAATCTGTGAAAAAACGTTCGTTCTTTTTTACACATTTCCGTGGGTGCGAGTGTCTGTCTGTCTGTCTATGTGTGTGTGTGTGTGTGTGTGTGTGTGTGTGTGTGTGTGTGTGTGTGTGTGTGTGTGTGTGTGTGTGTGTGTGTGTGTGTGTGTGTGTGTCATTTGGCTGTACTCCCGCGGGTCTGTTTGCACTGTTGTTGTTATGCTGGTGAAACTAAAACAGCGGTAATGTTCGTGTTTTTGGCAAGTACTGTCCTCGTTCTGGGACCTTCCGTGACGTAAACTAGTACTGTCCTTGTTCACGTACTGTCCGTGTTTTGTTCTTGTTCCAGCAATGTGGTGTTCTCCTAATTCCAGTACTGACCTTATTAATACCCATATCCCAGAAAACACACACACACACACACACACACAAACCGAAACACAAAAGAACAAAACAAACGAACAAGGAACAACAGCAGACCAACTGACCCTTACCATGCCTCCACTAACACCCTAACCTAACCTAACCTCAACCAAACACACACACACACACACACACACACACACACACACACACACACACACACACACACACAGGAACACAAGAAAACACAAAGGAAGAAGAAACAAACGAAAAACCAGCGACGGCAGCATCAGACCTACTGGCCCATACTACACCGCTTATAGTTTAACCTGACGTAATCTCACTCTAGAGAAAAGGAAAAGAAAAAAAAAAAAGGCGTGGGAAAACTCAAGGACAAAATGCAGACGACCTACATTTTGACCCTGGCAGGAACTAGGTCAGGTCATCTCCCCCTCCTCTCTCTCCCTCTCCCTCCCTCCCTCCCTCCCTCCCTCCCTCCCCCCTCTCCCCGTTGCGAGAGCTGTAGAGTACAACCTAAAGAAGCCCTAGGAAGAGGAGGGAGGGAGGGAGGGAGGGAGGGAGGGAGGGAGCGAGGGAGGGAGGGAGGGAGGGAGGCAGGAGGAGGAGGAGGAGGAGGAAATGAAGGGTGGTCAGGAGGGAGCGGGGTGGGGAAAATTGGGTTTTGCAAAGATGGAGGAGGAGGAGGAGGAGGAGGAGGAGGAGGAGGAGGAGGAGGAGGAGGAGGAGGAGGAGGAGGAGGAGGAGGAAGGCTAAGGGAGAGAGAGCAAGCGTAATACATGCATGGGAAACGAGAAAGAGAGGGGAGAGAGAGAAAGCAAAACAAGGACGGAATAGAGAGAGAGAGAGAGAGAGAGAGAGAGAGAGAGAGAGAGAGAGAGAGAGAGAGAGAGAGAGAGAGAGAGAGAGAGAGAGAGAGAATGTTAAAGGCGAACGTAAAGGAATATTAAGAAAATTCTCATTCAATCACTATCACTCACTCACTCACTCACTCTCTCTCTCTCTCTCTCTCTCTCTCTCTCTCTCTCTCTCTCTCTCTCTCTCTCTCTCTCTCTCTGTCTGTTTCTGTCTGTCTCTGTCCGTCTCTCTCTCTCTCTCTCTCTCTCTCTCTCTCTCTCTCTCTCTCTCTCTCTCTCTCTCTCTCACACTCACTCACTAAGGTCAAAGTCAGCCGCAGGAAGACTCATAAAAGCACCTCCTTTGTGAGTGGAGGAGGAGGAGGAGGAGGAGGTAAAGGAAGAGGAAGAGGAAGAGGAAGAGGAGGAGGAGGAGGATGAGGAGGAGGAAAGGACAGGAGAGAAGTGGAAGAAGGATAGACGAAGAAAGGGTTGAGGAAGGCAGTGGAGGAGGAGGAGGAGGAGAGGTGGAGGAAAAGAGACTAGTGAAGGAGGGAAGAAAGGAATTAAAATATGAAGTGGAGGGAAAGAGGTGGAGGTAGAAAAAGCAGGAGGGAAGGAGAGGAGGAGGAGGAGGAGGAGGAGGAGGAGGAGGAGGAGGAGGAGGAGGAGGAGGAGGAGGAGGAGGAGGAGGAGGAGGAGGAAAGTAAGGACAGCGAGGAAGAGAAAGGCATAGAGAAGAGGTGGAGGAAAGGTGGAATAGAAAAGGGAGCAAAGAATTGGAGGATAGTGATTGGAGGTAAAAGAAGAAAGATGAAGACGGAGAGGTAAGAAAACGGAGGATAACAGAAGAAGAAGAAGAAGAAGAAGAAGAAGAAGAAGAAGAAGAAGAAGAAGAAGAAGAAGAAGAAGAAGAAGAAGAAGAAGACGAAAATAATGATGATGAGGCGGAATCGAAAGTGAGAGAGAGAGAGAGAGAGAGAGAGAGAGAGAGAGAGAGAGAGAGAGAGAGAGAGAGAGAGAGAGAGAGAGAGAGAGAGAGAGAGAGAGAGATGAAAGGCCGACTAACCACACATTCACTCACTCATTCACTCACTCACTCACTCACTCACTCACTCTCTCTCTTCCTCCCTCACTCTCTGTTGTCGCGCAAAGAGGAGGCGTGAAGGATTGCAGGGAAGGACAGTAATGGAGATGAAGGAGTGGCGGGAAGGAAAGAGGGAAAGAATTATTGGAGGGAGGGAGGGAAAGTGAGTGAGGAGTGAGTGAATGAGGAATCTTGTATGAATGTGTGTGTGTGTGTGTGTGTGTGTGTGTGTGTGTGTGTGTGTGTGTGTAATATCACTCACTCACTCACTCGCTCACTGAATAAAAGATATTCTCACTTTAATTCAGGGAGAATAGAGTGAGAAAGGAGTGAGGGAGAGAGAGAGAGAGAGAGAGAGAGAGAGAGAGAGAGAGAGAGAGAGAGAGAGAGAGAGAGAGAGAGAGAGAGAGAGAGAGAGAGAGAGAGAGAGAGAGAGAGAGAGAGAGAGAGAGAGGTGAGTCTGAGCTGCTCAGTCACATATACACCTTGAATACAGGAAATGAGAGAGAGAGAGAGAGAGAGAGAGAGAGAGAGAGAGAGAGAGAGAGAGAGAGAGAGAGAGAGAGAGAGAGAGAGAGAGAGAGAGAGAGAGAGAAACAAACAGACAAGAGAAACATAAGGGCTTTCTACTGTAACTATCTCCTCCTCTTCCTCTTCCTCCTCCTTTATCATGAGAGGCAAAATAAAGAAAACCAAATGAAGCGCGACAGTGAGAGAGAGAGAGAGAGAGAGAGAGAGAGAGAGAGAGAGAGAGAGAGAGAGAGAGAGAGAGAGAGAGAGAGAGAGAGAGAGAGAGAGAGAGAGAGAGAGAGAGGTAATGAGGAGGGAGGGGGTGAGAGATGGCTGGTGTCCTTGCATGTATTCAGCCTCTGTAGTGCAGGAAATGATCTGTCTGGGGTGGCACGAGTCAAGGGAACACAAAGACACACAAAGGAAGTACGTAAGACAGGCTGTTGTGTTCTGCCCTTACGAGACTTCCTGAGAGACACTTGTGGGAGAAAGAGAGAGAGAGAGAGTTGGTGAATATTGAACAGAGGGAAGGAAGGAAGCAAGGAAGGAAGGAAGGAAAGAAGGAAAGGAGGAAACAAAAGGATGGACAAAATTATAAGGAGGAAGGGAACGAGGGAAGAACGCAGGAATGAAAGAAGGAATAGAAGAAAGATTAGAAAGAAAGAAGAAAGGAAAGAAGGAAGGAGGAAGGGAGGAAGGAAAGAAGTTAAAGATGGAGAGGAGAAAGGACGAAAGAATAAGATTTTAAGGAGGAAGGAAGGAAGGAAGGAAGGAAAGAAAGAAAAAGAAAGAGAAAACGGA